>NC_048912.1:3444081-3503687 GCF_011077185.1 Oxyura jamaicensis
TTTTTTTTTTTTTTTTTTTTTTTTTTTTTTTTTTTTTTGTTGGTTTGCTAGAACCGTGTGGATTTCCATGCACTCCCACTTATACGTTTCATCTAAACCAAGCAAAAAGTCCAAACATTATTACGTACCATATTTAGTGGAGATGAAAGTAGAGACACAAATGAGAACTGATTTTGCACCATGGAGGTGAAAAGCTGTTGCAAACAGAAAAACAAATAGAAGGGTATTGCAGGACATCCAGTGCAATGGGAAATGGAGTTGCTTTATCTTAAATCCTTCCACATGTATCCTGCCCATAAGGGTAAAATGTGGCATCAGCTAGATCTTTGGAAATGTTTCTACTCCAGACATGGAATAATCTCACTTAAATGCCTTCTTGTTTTTGATGGAAGCTTCTTAATGCAGCACTGCCTTTTGCAAGAGCTGCTTTTCTGCAGCTAATTATAAATTCCCCTAAACTGGTCTTTTCTAAAAAGCCCCATCTCTCTTGAGCTGGTCACTGTGTGCTGTAGTTGTGTACCATGAGTCTGTGTTACTTCACTGCCACCTGCACTTGGGATCTTCTCCTGAGTAAAAGTTAGAGGACTGTAGAAAGGTCAGATCTGCTCAGCCTCTTTTTTTAAGTGCCGTACAAAGACTACCATTTACTTTAAGCAATAAAACACTGTAGGTTTATGCGTTCCCCCTCCAGCCTGAAGCTCTTCTAGCACTTAACAGCTGTTGTGTTATGATGTACAGCACCACTAGGACACAGCAAAGCGCTATCCCAGGTTCAGAGGTAGGAGAAAAAGCCACAGAGGACCTGGCTGGCTTTTGAGAATCACAGATATTACCTCAAAAATGCTTTGGGCCAGTAGGATCAAACTCCAAGGTCCTCCAGCTGGCAGACTTTGGCATAGCTCCATCTACTTGCATGCTGGTAGAATAATTATTCCTGCCAGCGGAAAAATGGGATGGGCATGGCTTTTCTTTCCTTTTTTTTTTTTTTTTTTTTCTTCTTCTTCCCCGCCTCCTCCTCCTCCTTTACCAGAGGAGATAAAGACCCTTGTGCCGTAATTGGTGGGCTTTGCCCTTGGCTGTGTAGGTTGTGTTGTTGAGTGGAAATATGCTTTTGGGGTGGAAGATGAAAACAGTCAAAAATCCAGGCTATGTGAGTAGATATTTTGGGTTTTATGCACATAGTGAGAGTATCTTTATATTCAGGAGCTGGACTTGATGATCCTTGTGGGTCCCTTCCAACTTGGGATGTTCTATGATTCTATATTTAATATTTTGGAGGTCATAGATTTAATATGTGTGACATCTTACAGGACCATGGCCCAACTGAGATATACTGACTGCAAATGACTTCAGGTAGAACAGTTTCTGTTGCACAGCTTCTGACCCTTGGTCAATTGAAAACCAAAGGATGTAGCACAGAGCCTCTGAGCTGCCTTCATTGCCTACAGCTGGGTCAAGGTAAAACTGAGCTGCTTGGGAGCTTCAAATAGAGTTTGAAAAACAGACCTTGAGTTCTTGATTCACCAGGACCAGTGCCTCTGCTTCCTTTAACACGCTCAAGAATTCAGGTTTTTCTTATAAAGCAGGCCTAATGGTCTCCAGGTTGACCAGCCAGAAATGGCAATATTAGAACTTCTTGAGAATTTTGTCCTAGATCTTTTACTACCAGCATTTGTTTCCAGATTGCTCTGCTGATGTTAATCAGTTCTATTAGACAATTGCAGAGGGCACTATGGCTCTGCGATCTTTTTGTGTTTACTGCAATGTCATTATGCTCAGTGCTTTATTTTCCTCTTGGTCTTTCTTTTTGTTTTCTGTTGTTTGTGAATCAAAAGGCGTAGGACTTGCTAGCCGTGCTCAGTTTGCCCTGCCCTGTCTTGGAAAACTGAAGTGGATGCTCAGGGAATTGAGGGGTGGTCATTTGCCTTAGCATAATTCTGCTGACTGCTGAAAGAAGTTTAACATTCCTCGCCTTTCACCTTCAACGCCACTAGCAGAGCTGACCTGAGATGCTGGCCCAGAGGAAGTTAATAAGATAGCTTGCACCACGAAGCTAAAGGAGTCGATAGTAATGAATATTTAAGTGGTGGAATTTTCCACTGCCATCACTGAACTTTTTTTCTACTAATTACTGCCATTAATAAAGTCCTGCCAACACCTGACTAATGAGGACTCAGCACCAACTTTACTTAATCTATGGCCTTTTGTCTTCTTGGTTGTGCAATGCGTGTGACAATTGCCAGGTTGCTGAGACAGCTTAAGGAGAGTTTGGGGATGGAGGTTTTAGAGAGTTTAATAGAAAGTGGAAGCTGTCTTGCAAGAAGTCTGTGTTGATGAAAATTAAACTGAAATTAATGCTTCCTGGAGTCTTTCTGGAGTTCAAGTAAATGCTAGCTCTTCTTGTCTCGTGTCAGATGTTCAGAGAGATGCCTGATGTTGTCTTCTGCTTTCTAGGATGACTCTTGATGTCTGAAAGAGGAAGAATTTCCTGAATTTGATCACTGCTCTCATCCTCTCCCTGCAGACACCTGTGAATATCTGCTCCAGGGAGAAAAGAGGTGAGGACACGATGTTTTATGCATGCAAGGTTGGTGGCTCTCTACTGTATGGTTGCAAATGGTGAGGAGATGGAGCTCTGCTTTCTGCTGTCAGAAATCAGAACAGAGTCTTGAATCCTTTTGTTTCAGTTTGATTTACTGTATGTGCCAGTTAAAGAAACAAAGTGCTCCCAGGAAGAGACAATTCTCCATTTGCTTAATTCAGAGCTCTAGGTTGAAGCTCTTACTTAATTTCCAACTCAACTAACTTTTTTTTTTTTTTTTTTTTTTTTTTTTTTTTTTTAAGAGTGTTTAGGCAGAGGTGGAATTCCTGTAGTGCAAGCAAAATCTTCCCCTGCCCCTAAAGATGCCTTACCACAAAAGTTGGTGATTGTGTAAAATTAGCATAGCTGCAGTTTAGTGGTGAATCTTTTCAAAGAGGCAGTTTGTAGCTGTAGGATCATGATTTCTCTCATGCTGTTAGCTGGTACACAACACACTAAGTGCAGTCAAATGCCTGGTATGTGAACCTCATAGGGAGGATGCTCTGTTTTGAGGGATGTGGCAGCGACCTGGCGGGAGTGCCTTCCATCTGAATTTTGGGTGGCTTTAGGGGGGGCTGTGAAGAGCAAGCTGAGAGATAGAAATCAAATCCTTCGCTTGGGAGCAGGTCTGAATCCTCTGAGAGTGTGGAATCACTGCCACCCTTGAGAAAAGGTGGAGGTGTAATTGCAGAACTGAAAAGCCAGCCTGATTCAAGAGATGGGGTTTGGGACTGTGAATTGCAGTCGACACCAAGCTCTGACTCCTATCATTTTAGAGTTGTTTCATGTTTAAACACCGCAATCGCTGTTAAATGCAAGTTCTCTAAGCTTTAATAAAAATAGCATCACATTAACCTAACGAGTTTTTACAGACGAGATTGATAACATTTATTAAAGGGCTTATATAATGCATTTGTCTGCAATAAAGGATGACAGGACTCGATGACCTGAGAGGTCTTTCTGCTCCAAGTGCTTCTCTTGCAGGTGGACCAGCCACGAGAGGGCAACAAAGGCTTGTGGGCTGTAAACAGGCTGTAATTAAAAATAAATTAACACATAACAAATCTGTCAGCTCAGGAAAAAATATTGCTAGTGTTCACTGGAAGCTGGCGTGACAGCCTCCCTTAGCCGCACCTCTTCACAGAGGTGGTGCTTGTGGAGAATGAGGCTGGGTGCTGTCTGGGGCTAAGAAGGAAATGGACATCAGTCATCCTTTTCATTGCAATAGTTACCACTGAGAGCCTTGGAGAAATGTGGTCCCTGAAGCTGTCTTTTTTTCAGGGGGTGACCAGAGTAGTGTATCCCAGCTTGTGAGTCATTGCCCTCAGAAAGCAGGAGGGCTAGACAGTGGAGAGCCATGAAGTGTTTCTGATGATTTCCAGCCTTGTTTTCTCTTTTTAATAATAATAATCGAAAGTCAAAAGATGCTTGTAATTGAAAAGAGCCTGATTGTGATGGGTGATTTCCCTGGACGCAGTGGAGCACAGGTCAGTGGTAGCAGTGTGGTTGTGGCTGGACCCTGTAGTATTGCCTTTATAGCAATCATGTAAGGTCTTCCTTCTCAAATGCACTGGATGTTTTTGCACCTGTGGAGTCCTTGGAGGTGGCAGTTAAAAGAGCTTTCTGCAACTGTTGGCACTACAATATAAGATTTCTTTAGCCTCTGGATTCGGCTCTTCAGGTTAACATCCATGTAACTTTTGGGTTTTCTTCCCTGGATCCAGGAGCTCCATTTAACTTCTGGAATTCCCTCCTCTACCTGCCAGCGATTTGTGTGGGCTGCTGTCATATTGTAGTTGTTCTAAATCCCCATGCAGGCTGCAGTTGCCAATGATGTTACCCTGATGTGCCGGAGGATTTTATGGGGTTTAATCCTATGCGTCCTGTTGTCTAGCTTAAGCACTGGAGAAGTGGTCAAAGCTTGCCTCTGCTGTGCTAAAATACTCATTGCTAAGGCATGCACTGCTACTGAGAGTTTGTGGCTTGCATTTTGCATTTTTCTCTGGCGTGTTTTGTTGTTGTTTGCTTGGGCTCCCCCCCCCCCCCTTTTTTTTTTCATATCTAACATAGCTCAGATGATTAGCTCCCTTTGAATTTCATCAGCAGTTAATGTACAAGGATTGCCCCAAACTCTAACCACTTAACAGCTCCTCACTCGTTGGTAGCTAGAGTAGTGGCATGAGGCAGGTCAGAAGGTTCCTTGATGGACTTAAAATCATTTTTTGACAGAACCGAATAAAATGTACGTTAACATAAAATCACTGGAACAGCCCCATACAGAATGTGGTACAATCCCCATCGCTGAAAGCAAGATTCAATGGGACAGAGCTGTAGAGAATCTTGTCTAGGCTCATTTTTCCCCACAAAAATTGGACTTGATGATCTTTTGAGGTCCTTCCAACCTGGGCATTCCTGTGTTTTTGGAAGAAAGGGGGAAGGCTGTAGGAAACTGGGGGAAAGGGAGGACAAAGAAAGGGTGCAGAGGGAGAAAGGTGGGGACTGTTGCTTGGGAAAATGGGGAAAGTAGCTGGAAAAGAGGTGGTGGAAAATTTATGCATCACGTGGCGGACACTTTTCTGTCCTTGGTGGTCCAATGATGAGCAAAGTATCTGTAAATATTTAATATGGAGGGTCTGGAGGGGAAATTTTCTGCAGCCTGTTTGTCTGGGGCAGTATTTGACCCTCTCCTAACGCTGTATGAATGCAGACAACGTACTGTCAGTCAGCTACCCGCGGCCAGCAGGGAACAGACGTGACGAGGATTGTAACTGCAAAAGCTAAAGATGAAAAACTACTACTTCCACAGACTTGGAAATAAAAGCTTCATGTGGCGTTTTTTATTTCCTTGTGCTGTGTCTTTGTTTTTAGAGGGGGAGAGAAGAACAAGGTTATTTGTGGAGGTGTTAAGTTAAGCAACTGAAAAATCTGTGACTTGGAGTTGCTGCTAGTTTCTTCTCATTTTGTTTTTTTGACCCTGACACATTCCTCTCCAGCATCTTCATAGGCTAAGGAATAAAACATGACATAACTAAGATGTACAGTGTGCTTTTTGGCTAAACTGCGGGGCTGGCAAAACATTACCATCATTTTTCTGGCTTTTATTTGAAATCATAAAGAGTTAAGCGCATCAGTTTGCTGTGGTTATTTTTTTCTTCCTTTCCCTGAATAAAAAATGAAGGAAGAGCTTGGCAGTTAATTTAATAGTTTGTTGGGAAAATATACTGATCTATGACATCATTAATTGAAATGAAGGGCAGAGAACATTCAGAGCTGCAGGAAAAAAGTATAAAGGAATGTTTGGCAAATGACAGAAAATAAAAAATGAGATCTTGGGGCTCAAAGTTACTACTAAGATAGTTTCGCAAGACTGTTCAGTGCTGAATGTGAAAGGGCAGGAAGCAGAACAACAGGAAGGGCTTTGGTAGAAGTTCTGATTTTGAGGTTTATTTATTTTTTTTTTTCCACAGAATATCACAAATTAATAGATATTTGTCAGTGAATATGCACAGAACCCTTTCAAAGTAGCAGCCCTTCCCTGTTTTAAGGATTGCGCAGTAGTTGCTGAGCCAGTTCCAAATGCAAGCATTTATTAAGGTAGACACTAAATCCATATGTAGATACTCAATATCTATTTTTCAGTATTTTACCTTCAAAGAATGACTGCAAATAAATGATAAAAGCTGTCTGCAGGTGGCTGGGATGGTTCTTGAGCATAGCTTTAGACATGTCTGAGGACCTCAGATGCAAGATAGACCATGATGGGCTCATTTACTATAAATCACATCTGACTAATAGTACTGTAAATCTAAAGTGCTGCTGTTAAAGCTGGCTTATTCATCTTCACTTGACTTCTTTTGGTTATTCTTAATGGTGCTATAGGACTGAATGAAGAGTTCTGTGGTTTCACAGTACCTGCTGCCATGTAACAGCTCTTATTTTTCCGTTAAACATCGTGGAAGAAGGTAGCATCTACCATTAAGACTCGATGTCATTTTTGTGAGTGATATCTGAGTTCAGGGAGAGAGGGAGGACTATTCACGTAGTGTGAAGGTGAAACACGTCCCCGTGGGCCGGCAGCCTGGAGCATTTGTTGGAGGTTTAACATCGCTGCCTGTGAG
This sequence comes from Oxyura jamaicensis, assembly GCF_011077185.1. NCBI lineage: Eukaryota > Metazoa > Chordata > Aves > Anseriformes > Anatidae > Oxyura > Oxyura jamaicensis. Next base: position 3,450,781 of record NC_048912.1, read on the forward strand.
CTGAGTGCCGAGACCAGAGGGGCTGCTTGGGGGAACCAGGTTCCACAATCGTGTTCCCAGCTCTTCTGACTTTGAGGGCTTTATTGTCCCACTTCAGCGATTATTGACAATGCTAGATGGCTCAGTTTGTTTTGATAAGTATTGTGCCTCATACTTAGTGGTACCTCTTGTCTAAAGACACCTGTACCAGGGCAGTGGCACGCAGACGGCTCTGGTGTGCTGCCTGTGCTCTGCAGACAGGGTTAATGCCGACCAAGCGTAGATGGAGACAGATGTCTAGGAAACAGAATCGTACACCTGTGTATCTTTTTCAGAAGATACTCTCCTTTGAAATTTAAAACTTTAAGGGGTAGGATGTTAGCACAGAAATTAATTTTTAGACATCAGTGCTATCTGGTTAGAGTAATTGCTTATTATCTACTTCCCTGGGGTTTTAAGCTCTTGGAAATGACTATTTGCATCTCGGTGCGTGCTTAAAGGAAGGAGAAAATTGCACTCTATCATTTCAAGGCTCTATTCTAGCTCTCTGATATGCTAGGAGGAAAAAAGAATTTAGAAAAATCTTTCTCCTGACCCATCTGTTCCGAGGAGTAGCAGAGTCCGACAAATGTCTTTGTCTGGTGGGGATGGTAGCTAGTGGACTGTGAGATTTGCCATTATACCTGGCCTATCTTGGCTAAGCCCTGCTGGCAGCCCAGAATGATCCCCATGAGCCCTACTAATACGTTAAAAGTTTTTTTTATTATTTTTTATTATTTTTTATTTTTATAAAAGGCAGATCAAATCATCATGTAGGTACCGTGGAAATTTGTCTCATCAGAAACCCAAGATAGGCAAAAGAAATCTAAATTTGGAGCAAGCATTAGGCCTCTGGATAGGAAGGTGATGGTTCTCCTTGTGTCATCAGCAGCTCAAATTTGCAGTGGGTTGTTGGAGGAGAATACGAGATCCTGTTTGTGTATATCCCAGCACTGGTGTCAGCCGGGCTTTCAAGCCTTATGCCCAACAGGTGGCTTCTGGTGGCTGTGTGGGAGCTGGGTTACAAAAAGAAGATAGCTCAGACCATTACCACCAGGCTCTCTCAGTGGAGGAAAGTGGAGGATAAGGGTTAGTCTCAAGAATTGTTTGCTGAGAGTGTGTTATAAAAGCTGGTAGAGACCAGAAGCAGGGTCAGGACCTGAAGTGCCGTCCAAATGGACGAGTCAGAGAGATGAGTGTCAGCTGGGGAACCTGGGCACAAAGAGGGAGAAACCAGCCCTGGATCACACGTGGAGTCTGGGATGTGGGGAAGGGTCTGCATCAGGATCCATCAGCTGTCCAAGGCAAGCCATGCCCCGGGCTCACCACGCTTACTGCAGTGCGTGCATCCTGGGACATGAGGCTGGGAGTGGTGTGGGACACAAACCCTGTTGTTTCCTCCTGCATTGCACTTTCAAGGTCGGAATCCAGTATTGTTTGTGGTCTCTGATTTTTAATGTTGTTTAAGCAATGATTAAGCATGGTGCAGGTTTGTGGGCTGGAGCCCCACTGGAGTGTGGGTAATAGAGAAGTTTTTTGTCTTTCTTTTTGTCTATTTATTTGTTTCTCAGTCTAGAGTAAACACTGCTATAAAATATGCTGATGTAAAACAACTGCAAATTGAGGCATTATTTCATGGTATTTGTACCACAATTTTATTGCATTCATAGTTATTTACAGTATGTAAATAAGCTTTGCAGTGTAGAAAAATGTTCTGCTATAACTCAGTCGGTTGAGCTTTTTTTTTTTAAAAAAAAAAAGGGGGGTGGGGGAGGAAATCAACCCAAACCCTTAGATGCAAGTAGCAAAACAAGATTATGGACAATATTATGGATGTCTTTTTTGTTACGGGATTAGGTCTGTTTGAAAATAATACCCATTCCCTGAAATGCTGAAATTTGTATACTTCAACTACCTGCATTGTGTTATAAATCCATAATGACTATTTTCCATCAAATATTGTGTTACAATTTGAATTATTAAATGCTAAATGGCTGCGTATAGATTGCAAAGCAATAAGAATTTCCTTCCAGTTGAAAGAGAGACCTAGTGTGGGTAAGAATATAGCTTTTGATGAGCATTGCAATGTCTGTAGACTCAAGCAATTATATGCAGATGGTGCGCAGGCAGTACAAAGATAAATGCAAGGTCCTTTTAAATCCTGCTTGCAGTATTCCCTACATGAATATGGACTGCGGTGTGATTGTCTGGCTTTTTTAAGGCTTAATTTTCATCCCACTGAATTTAATGGCCAAACATCTATTAATTTCAGTGGCAGCAGGGCAGGGTACTTTGGCTCTAGCAGTCTAAAAAAAATGTGGAGAGAGAGGTAGCAAACTACTTTGGCAGAAAAATATTGCTTGGGTGGCTGTAGTTTGAAGAGACTGTTCAAACAGGGAAGAGGCTTCTGTGTTAGCCCTTGTGCTTTGTATTAGCAAGTTGGGCGTATTTCCAGGGCCATGATCTAGGCTACTGTTAAGCTTTTCTTTTTCTCTGCAGAAATCATGACATTTCACAAATATAGCATGAAAAGAAGCCATTACAATGCAGCATAAATGAGAGAACCATTCTGGCTGTCCTGACTAAGGGATAGTTTTGAAAACTAGGTGAAGTTTGTTTGATGGATCCAGTGCATCTACTGCCAATAATGGACCAGGGACCTCCAGGAGGTCTGTCCTGCACAGCCATACGTGTCTGGGGGAGCAAGTGGCCAACCTGGAAAGGGATGAATGGTGTGTCCTGTAGCTCCTTGCGTGTTCTGAGGTTTCAGGAGGTTGAAACTGCTGCTGTATGGGATTTATGAGCAGTCATAAGAGTGTGTTTAAGGAAAGCAAAGTAGCACGCCAGGCTGTCGTGGGAGATGCTAGATATCCTTCTGGGGCATCCTCCAGCCACTGTGTGTCTCGTGTGCTCTGCAGAGGTGCAGGCAGGACGTGGTTGCTGTTAAACATGAGCACAACACTCCTCATCCTACATGGAATTGATTTCCTCTTTCACACCAATGAACTTTCAGCTTCCCTGCAAAATATTTAGATAATCAAACAAATCACTTTTGTCAAATTTAAAAAGTAGCCATGGTATGGAGATGGCTCTTTTTGCCACCTCTCCTTTCCATTTCTCTCTGCCCTGCCTGCAGAGCTGACCCAGCCTGCCAGGAGCGTGCTGGAAGCTGTGCTGTCTTGGAGTTACTTTGAGCCGATAAATCTCCTTTTTGACCAGCAGCTTTCCCACTGCTCTGCCCACCAGCTGGATGAGCGCACCTGAATGCAGCATGCTGTCATGCTGGCTGTTCTGGCTGGGAGTTTGGCACCTGAAGGTCATTCCCTTGGAAACGGAAAACATTGAGGGCCTGAAAGGTAGCAAGAGCAAATGTGCTTAATATTTAGCAGAGAGAGCAGGTGGAGATGGCTGTAGGGTCCCTAAGGGCTGGGAGGGTCTGCCCTGTTGTGCTTGTTTTAGTCCTTGCTATCCTTCTCCCCTAGCTTCTGCTTTAAAGCCCTCTGCGAAGTGCACAACAAGATGCTCCAGTGGCTGTGCCGTGCCCTAGGACAGTGCCAAAAGTCTTACACCAACTCTGCTTCTGAACTTGGTTCTAATGCGTGGAGGTGGGTGACCTGTGATGTATTCCTGCTGATGTCTTGAAAGCAAATGGTCTTTTTTTGTTTTTAAATGAAATCCTTCTGGATAAAAAATATGGAAACTAAAGAGCCTAGCCCTGAAACCAGCTTCCTAGTCCCTCATTAGACTTGTGTCACCGCAGCAATGCAGAGAAGAGTTTGAAATGGTTTGGAGGCAGCCTTTGAAGTGCAGAAGGAAGCAAAGCCATTCCTTCGTTACTATTTTTTCATGTGGCACCTAAATGGCCAGGTGCAGGGCTACATTCCCTTTCACCCTCAACTGTTTTCTTCAGATACTTTATTTTCTTCCTTTCCCTGGTTCCCAAGAGTCAGGGAAAGCATCCTCATTCCAAACCCAGTGTGCTGGGCTCTTAATTGGTACCAGAAAATAAAACAGCAGAGTAAGACGAGCTCTGTCCAGGGCGTTTCTCTTTGTGTTTTCAGTGGTTGTCATGATCAGACCCCCAGTAATGTTCAGTAATGAATCAGAACCTTGCAGACGTGAAATAAATTAGACTTGTGAAAAGAACTTTGCCATAGAAGCAACATAAACTTTGCTATATTACCCTGAGGTGCCCGGTAATTGCTGTTGATTGTGGGGGGAAAGTCATCCAGAGGAGAAATGCAATTTGTTGCTGTGGCTACTAGCTCCCAGATTTATTATCTCTCCTCTTTCTCCCTGAGTGTTGTAAAATACACCACAAATTCAGCAGCTTCAATGGATTCTTTTTCTTTAGTGGCTGTTTTTTTGTGTGTGTATTTTAGAGTAAATTCTGTCTGCAGATCCACGGCACTGGTGAGCGCAGCATCAATGTGGGCTTGTGCTGTGATCGCTCAGTGCTTGGTGCTGGCATTTGTCACATGCAAAAGGACTTTGGTCCTTGTCTCAACATTGGTGCCAGCGCTGGTGTAGCCAGGGGCTGGTGAAGCAAGTGTCCCTGGAAGCCAGCCCTGTGCCGACCTCTTCCCTCCTGGGAGAAAAGCACTGCTGCTACCTCATGTCCCCTTCCCAGTACTGAGCTTGCCAGGGGTGGGTGGGCACTGAGGAGCGGGCTGGGTGCCCTGGCTGGGTTTATGTCCATCTCTGCTGTGCCTCCTGCACCTCTCGTTTTCCTTCCCAAAAGGCTTCTGGATGATCTCCTTGACCTGCTTCCTGGCTGGCTGGGGTATGCCTGCTGTGACTCTTCATCGCCAGGGAGAGAAAGGGATAGGAGCAGATGTAGGAGTCATCTCCAGCAGTCTCCTGCAGGTAGAAGGGGAGTATTCCTGGTTGGTGGGACTGAAGCAGCCATTCCTCTCTTCCTACCGGTGGCTCTTCTCATCTTTCTAATGTCACGTTACATTTTCTGGAGTGAGAACCGCTGTACACAGCGGCATCCCACACCAGTGAAAGGGACCCACTGCAGCCCAGGCTTTGCCACTCAAACACTGAGTTTGGTCATAGCAAGAGAAAATGTTTGAATTTTCAGAAAAAGGTGGTTATTTCATTTTGCATACTTTTTATACTTTGTGTGGATATGAATATATTTCAAAAATAAATTACACGTGCACTATATTTTAGCCATATAAAACTGGGACGGCAGCATGAGTCAGGGAATGTTCTTCCAGTGACTGGGACAGCAGCATGTAACACCAAGGAGACAAGGGGAGCCATTCTCTGCAGGATTTCCTTGCCAGGGAAGTCCCAGGGCTGCTTCTCCTGTTCCTCCCTGGGATTTCTGGGTGCTCCTTGGTGACCCCTTTCAGCCCCTCTAAGGCTGAGCAGGGTGACAGTGCAGTTCCTCCGCGTGATGCGAGATGGCCAGGTGTTACTGTGATGGAGTTAAAGGTGACGGATAGACCATTAGGGATGTTATTGCTTTTCTTTAGTCTGATAACATCATCTCTGGTGTCAGAAGATGACAGCAGTGTATTTCTCCTCTGCCTTCATCTGGATCTGCTTTCTACTGATACAATTTTGCTTTTCATGGGATGAATCTGAACACATGTCCTAAAGAGATGGCCCACAGGCTGGAGTCTTGTAGAAAACACGGCACAGAAACTGTCATACCAGGAACGAGAGCTAATGCATCAAGAGAGCATCCTGTTTTCTTCAGAGGCTGATTTGTAGCACAGCAATCAGGGAGAAGATGCTGTAGGCTCTTGCATGGTCTGGGAGTTGGGAAATCTTAGAGATCTCCTTGCCAGGATCCTGGGAAACTGGCTCTTGATGCAGGAGCCCCCTTGGGTCTGAGACTCTTAAGAGATTCTCCCTGCTTTAGTAGTTAAACTCCCAAGGATAACATCTTGACTAAACTTCCTGAATTATAGTTTTATTAAATGTAATTTATTTATTCCTCACCCTTCGTTATGGAAGAGGGTTTTTGGTTAGGTTGCCTTTGGAAGAGAAATCCAGTAGGCTGCAGGGAACAGCAAAAATGCTTCTCATGGCAGCTGCATAATATGGCTGGAGACATGGGAAGCAAATCTTTCCTGGATAATGCACCTAACTTTCCCTTTATTGCATGATGTGAGTACTGGGTTCTTGTCAAAACATACTTCATCTTCATCTGTCAAAGGCAGAGGCTAAAATCCCCCTGCTTGCCACTGTCTCATGCTGTTTGCCTGTTGTTTCTTTATGGTTTCTTACTGTATCCTGCCTTGTGGATCCCAGCCTGAGTATACATCTGTTTTCAGGCAAGTCACGTTTGTTGTATCGTATCAGCCACTCCATGACCTCTGTCTCCCAGCCTAATGCTTTCATCCTCAGTCCTGTCGCTTTGTGCAGCTCCCGGTCAGGTCAAGATGTGCCATCTTCAGCACTGCAAACAATGAAGCTTTTGTCTTTTTGCAGCCCGCTCAGCACTGCGGCTGCGTGCTCCTCCTGGAGAGCCAGGCTTTTGTTATCTCACTAACCATGGGTCCGGGTTTTTCCAAATGATTCAGATTTTGAACCAGTCAGGCAGCAAGAGAAATGCCAGTTTGTTGAATGTGCTTCACCTGTTAACGCCCTACGACAAACTTTATAGGCAGGTTTCCAAACACCGTGAGCACAAGGGAAGTTTAAATGTGTAGATTTTTTTATATACATAAAATATGATGGTGATTTGCTCTGGTATCTTCATGGCAGCCTGAACTTCTCTGCAAATGCATTATAGCCACTGAGTGCTGTATACTTGCCGAAACACGAGTGTTGATACGAGGCAGGGAATGGCCCTGCCACCCACAGCCAACATGGCACATTGACTCATGCATGGGATGTTCACGTGAGCCAGAAAAATGGTCATCATCATGGTTCACTAATTATCCCAATTACTGTGAAGCTTCCTGATTCAGCGCCAGCTTTTCAGCTTGCTCCCTGATCCCTGTTTAATGATGGTTTGCTCCCGTAGTTAATTTTATATTTATGGCCCCTGCCGTCATATTCCCTGGGTCTGTTAAATTTTATGTACTCTCAAACTGTTGGGTTCATGGGGGCCTGCATATCACTCTCGTGGCTGTGCACAATTGTATAGTTGGGTAGTGAAACTGGAACCATCCAAGGATGCTAGATTCTTACAGAAAAAGATCATGAAACGTAAAACTCTTGGTATAAAAACTTGAAAGTTGGCAAACATGAGAGGTGTCTTAGGACTTCCCGCCCTCTCTAGAATTAGCGTCTAGTTCTGGTTTAGGAAAATGCTCTTAAAGGTTACATAAAAATCTTCTGGTTTAGGAAAATACTCTTAAAGTTACATAAAAATCTTTTTCCTCCACTTAAAGTAGGTATTTTTTGTAGGATCTCTGTGTAAAAATCTGTGCATTTGGTCAGCAACCTGGGAGCTTTTAGATTCTTGTTTGGATCATAGTTTTTATCAGGTATTAAGTGTAGCTTTTTAAAATGGTGATGACATGCTATAATTTATGTATGGTCATGATCAAATACTATTTAAGCTGCAGTGGTAGTAAATTCTTATTTAATGTTATAAAAACAACGACTTTTGTCTCGGGTCTCAATAGGTTCATAGGAAGAATTGCTGTTATAATTAAAATGAAGGCAGTTTTTTTTTCTATTCCAAATGAAGTTATTAGTTCAGTAATAGGTTTTTAGGAGAAGCAGAGATTACTGTTATAAGCTGGACTAATATCTTGTATAACAGAAGTCATAGCATTTCACTCAGTGTTATATCTATCCCAATAACTTCTGGTTGACCTGGAATGAAAATGTGTGTATGTCTATATAAAATTCAATCTTCTTTGAAAGATATGAAGTGATGGAAAACCTACCACATCCCTCAGCAATCTGTTCCAATTTGTTAAAATAAGTTCTCCGAACGCTTCTTCCAACCTTCATTCAGATAAGGTTGGAGCCATTTAAACTGCCTGACTCATCACTCCTTTGCCTGAAAGTGTTTTGTAGTTGCCAGCACTTCCAGCTGCTGTTCAGGTCGCTCTTATACTTAATTTCAAGTGTTCTTTGGAATGTCTCATTCTCTGTACAGCCTCTGGGGTTTTGTCGTATTCGAAAAAATCAAAGAGTATTCGATTGGATTCACTAACAAAGAAAACTTCATACAAGAAAACAGAGGGCATCTCAGCAACTATCTGAAGGTAGAAAAACGCCAACTAACCCTAACCACTGCCGGTGAGATGAGCAGCAGAAGTGCTGCTCGTGACTGTGATTTTCCAACTGTAAATAAGAGTTGCTTTCGGAGGCCATGCCTGATTAATCCCAGCATCTCAGGCTGGGCCTCGGTGCCTCCATCGGGGAGGCTGCCCTGGTTCCTGGCTGCTTGCAGGCTTCTCTCTGCACTGCGGTGTTCCCTGGAGTCAGGAGGGGAAACTGTTGGCATTGGTATTACTGAAGTTGCGTTGCACTGCACTTGACACAGCTCCTGAGGCTGACCCCGCCAACATCAGCATCCTGCCTTCAAACTGTCACGGTGCCGGCATGCCTGCTCTCAGTTTGCCCTGCTACCCCTCGAAAGCAAAGCTAGGTCACTTCATTTTATTGCACTCAACATTTTTATCTGCACTTTTCACTTCCTTCTGATTCTCTCCACTTTTCATCTTTGCTTTGCTTCCAGGCCCTCCCCCTGTAGCCCTACACTTCTACTTACCCCTTATCCTCGTGCTCATGCTAGCTGTCCTTTGCCTTATTTTTCTCATAGTTCAGTGTTTCCTTGTACATCTGTATCAGGTGATCTGTGCCTGCCTTATGCCTCCAGGCACTTCCATCACCACAGTTTCTGAAAATTTTGTTGATGCTTCGATTGAGTTACCCAGCTGATGTGGGAGCTCGCTACATGAATTTCTTGTGTCTTTTCTTAGCCGATCACATCTCTTCACTAAGCGTGAAGGGAAAGCAAAAAATTGTTAGGTGGCACAGGTGTCAGTCTGCTTGGTCCTCTTCCTCCTGGCTTTACCAGTCTCTGTGTTGTCCGATGACCATGATAACAACATCTGCCTGATTCTAAAGCTGAGCATATTATGATCTGAAAACCTGGGAATACAGCTTAACAAGATTTTAAAATTCTATTTTGTTCATTTGAAGCAAAGTGTTTTTTTCCTCAAGCACTACAATTCTAGAACTAGAAAAACCCATCAATAAAATATTTAAACCCATACATTATGTTGCTACCGAAATTGGTAGCCACTGCTTCTGCTTCCACATGAATTGCAGAGCAGGGCTGCTTGCATTAGTTGACGCAAGACCTGCCCAATACCACATCTGCCAAAACACAAACAACTCTCTTATTTAACAATTTGGAACTGTCAAGGGATGCACTGATGGAGCGTGCAGGCTCTGCATAACGTGACCCTGGAGTCTGATGGGCGCCTGAAGAGCCAGACCTGCTGCAGAGGCTCGGTGGCCCTCCGTGGATGATCGCTGTGAGGAGCGCTGCCTGCAGCCACAGCGTGGTGATGCCTGCGAGATCCCTGTGGCTGCAAGGCTAAATGCAGTTCTGGAGAGGAGGTGAGTGCTGGTGTTCAGCTGTCACCACTGAAGCTGATGGCATCCCTTGAGCTTCAGTATTTAAACGGCTGCTGAAGTATTTTATTGTACTTCTCTGCATCTCTCAGTAAAATAGAGCTGAGACTCGGACTCCCTTGAAGATCCCAGCCTTTGGCTATGCAGTCCTGAAGCGCTCTCCTGTTGATGGAAGTCAACAACAATAACGTTAGAGAATTCAGTGGAAATGCAGCTGCTGAAAATAAGCAGGGGAAGTCAGCATGGGATAAAGATTTAAGGAGAACTTGCTCATTTCAAGTGATAGACCGCTGCATCTCTGGGATTGTGCCATCCCAAGGTACAGTAAAGCCTCACTCTGCAGAAGCACCCATGATGGATGATAATGAATGCTTCTTTGCATAAGGTTTTCATTTTCTAGAGAGAAACATTTATTATTGTGAGTGATAGTGTGGCCTTTGATTTTTCACCTGTTATTTGCCCATCCACTGACAGATCTTAACTCTTCAATTCCCAGCTGTTCTTAATTATCTAAAAGTTCCTCTTCAAAGATGACTGGCATTTGGACAGGTTGGACATCCTGGCTCACCAGATGTGCTGGAAATCTGTTTCAAAGGGAAAAGCAGAAGAAATGCAGGGAAGGCAGCTTCCAGGTGATGTGGAGTCGCTTCCTTTGGAACTTGATGCCAGCGTCACCTTTGCCATTGTTGTTGCAGTCCTCTGGGGCTTGCTGGTGCTGCTGAGATCAGCACGAGTCCTGCAAGACCACAGTTAAGCCAGGGCAGGTTCTTGGGTGCCTAAGTGGAGGAACTTGGTCCTGGTCTTTGTCTAAAACCCATCTTTTTCAAAGAGACTGGGGTTGCTGCTCCAAAGCAATCGTGTTGCCATCTCAGGAAATGAAAGGGGGAAATAACCCCCCACTGAATCATAATCTTTATATCACGAGATTTGGAAAACAAACAAAATATGATGATTTTTTATTCCGTCTTTTGACTTTTAATCTTCTTACTCTTGTGTGAGATTATTCTTCCATCTGAAATTAACCTTAACTGCACGTTCCTCTGACGGAGATCAGGATAATCCTTTCTGAGGGGAGTTACTGCACATTAATTGCCTGTCTTCACTCTTTTCCTTCATTTTTTTTCTCCATGTTCACCTATCTTTTTTTTTTGTGGTGCAGAGTCCTGCACTGGAGCTAATAAATGTGCAGAAAATGACCAAAAAAAAAAAAAAAAAAAAGTATAACTACTTCCCACATATGTTTTCTGATTATTATTCAATAAAAAATTATCTTAGTGGGAAAGAACTTATACATGAGTGTAATTGTATCATCAACCACTTTTAATTGCTAGGAAAAAATACAACAAACATTAGCCAAAACAGAGCTTTTTGCAATGGAGTGCTATAATTAGGTTTAGAATTTTTCAATATAGTTTATAAAACATTTCTCACATTCAAAGCACTTAAAATAATTTAAAATCATTTTCATTTCTTCATATGATTTCTATCAACTGCATGATGATAGAAATTATTCAGTAATTACAATAAATACAAGCTTAATATGAGTATGTGTGTATATATATATATCATTGTAATTAACTGTCCATATAACTAGAAGTAACATATTTTTGTTTTATTTCTCTTTTGATTTCATGGCTTAAAGAGTTGCTCTTTGCTTCAGACCCAACATCTGCCCCATCTCAGCCCCATCAGTAGGCAGTGCCTGATTTTTGTGCTCTGAATTAACGCTGTGAAGACTTTATCCTGTGGTTGTGGAAGCAGCTTGGCTCCTTCACCTAGAAACATAGAATCACTAAGGTTGGAAAAGACCTTCAAGATCATCATTGTCACCCTACTAGAGAAAAAAAAAAGCGAGGTAGTCACTTTGTTGATCTGTTAGACAGTCTTCCATTTTACAATTATGGAAGAAAGTAACATCCATAATGTTTGGGATATTTTATGTATTTATTTTCCCTGGAGCAGGTATACTCCTTCCTCCCCCTTCTAACATCTCACTTCTCTCTTTAGGAACCAGGATGCTGGTATCCTCTTTGGTTAGCCTTTAATCTTCCGTTTTAACTGGGAGGAACAGTACTTGGACGGTGGCAAGGTTACCCAACCGTGCTCTGTTCCTGCTGCGGGCAAATGTCAGCTGTCCTCTGCTGGAGCAGAATGCCCCAGGAGCTTCGTGGTGCTTTTGGGAAGCCTTGGCCCAAAGTCTTTGGTGGTGGTGGTAGTGGCACAGCACAAGTCCAGGGAGCAAAGCGAAGGAATGGAGGTGGATCAGAAAAACAACTGCAATGTTAAACCCATCTATAGCTGACAGACTTTTTTATTATTTTTATTTATTTTTAATTTCATGGGAAGGGGAAGTAGAGGGGGCTCCTGGTATTTTTATTCAGCTGACTGAAGAGCTCATGTTAACATTCACTTTTAAAATACAGCGTTGGCCCGTGTGTAAAATGAGCTTTGAAGTGCAGAGCTGACAAACCCCAGGGGAAAGCATGTCTTTTATTAACAACTGCTGGTACACTTCAGGAACCTTATTTTAATGTTTAGTGCAAGCGTTTTCTGTGAGAGCATAAAGAATTGCCGGGCTGTGAAATCCCCTGGATGTGGCAGGAGGCTCAGGTGCCCGCTTGCCCTCCTGCTCCCATTTGTGTGATGGCTTGGAGCCGCTGGAGGGTGGGAGGAGGACCAGCCTGTGATGGCAATCGCTGCTGAGTTTCCCTGGATAAGTCATGCTGCGTCGTAGCTACCTGCATTGTAGGCTTACGATGTGGCAGATATTCAGGGGGATTTTTCATTTTATTGAGTGCTGAGGTGACTTAGAGCCCAAGGCTGACCTTGGGTTCTGGTGATTTAATGGGTTCTGGTTCTTCAAAAGGTGCTTAGGTGCTTCTGGAAAATGTTTTAACAAAGCTACAATATTACCGTGTTATTCACATATACCTCTGCGGATTTATTTTAAATACATTTTTATAATGCAGCAAGTTCACCTATTCCTTCCTGTCTTCAATCTGCCTTGCACAAGTGTGGATACATCTGGGAGATGCAGGACTGTAGCCTTGTCTTATGCCCCCCCAGCAGTGCTGTGCTTCCTCCTCAGTGCCATGGGCCTCCAGTGCAGCTGTGGTGCCGTGCCGTGGAGCCGTGCCGTGGAGCCGTGCCGTGGAGCCGTGCCGTGGAGTCGTGCCGGCAGCACGTGGCTGGAGGAGTGCCCCCAGCCCCTGCTGGTGGCTGTTACTGTGAACTGGGCTGGAAGCCAGAGTGAGAAAAAAAATAATTTTTAAAAACGGTCACAGACCTTGATGTTTAGGCTCTGCCAAGCAAGCCCTGCCGGGGATGGTGGTGCTGTGACAGGAGGTGCATGTCGCTGCCATGCTCGGTATGAGGCCGCTGGTCTCCAGCAGGCCCTGTAGGTGCTGGTGTCATGGCCCCACTTCCCCACAGCTTCGCTCCTTACTGCACGTCTCAGTCCCTCTTGCTGTGGTGGGGTGTGTCCGTGGTTTCTGACACTGGAATAATTTGCTGTAATCCTTCCCCATCACTGAACTTCTGAAACATGAGGAAGTTGCCTGTAAGCTGGAAGGGCTCCCCTCTGGCAGGGCTGTGATGGTAAGGACGAACGGGCTCCTCGGCTCCAGGATCACGACTGTGGGCTTGCTGGTGGGGCAGAAGCCACAGCATGGCCAGTCTGGCTCTGCCCAGTGTCTCTGTATCTAAAGTGTTAACAGCGCAAGGGACAAAACGTGCTTGCAAACTGCCAGGGCAGGGTGAATGATGTGGATTTCTACCTGCAAATTTTCAGCTGTAAGTCCTGTGGTACCCCACAAAGCTAACAGCCAGGAGATGTGGACCTAAAGCTATCTCCTGAAAAGCCAGGTGTAGTTTCAGCTCTCAGGAGTCCTTGGACCAAACACTGAGGTTTCGGTCGAAAACTCCAGACCCACCACTAGCTAAGTGCTCTCCTTGCAAGTGTCTCAAATTCAACAATTATGTATGACCTCACAGGGGTTTATTAGAGAGATTCTTGTCTTAAGGTTGTGGCAGCCTAAATGACTTTTCTGAGGCTGGAGAAAGAGGTCAGTATGAATGCTGTGATCAGACATTTGCCATTCTTGGCTTTGAGATTTGGGGATCAGAGAGTGGCTGATACAGAATGAAATACGAGCATCCTGAATTTTTTATGCTGCAGTTCAAGTATATTTGGGCTAGATTCATCAAAGGAATAACTGGGAGAGATATTTTTCATTTGTAGATTCTTAATGAATACATGACATTGCTATTCATTATTTATCTACTTTCACATTTTAATTAATAGTTCTACTGCCCATTTATGCTTTTTTTTTCTATATTTATAGAAAGACATTACTTCAAGAGTATTGAAGTGTGCTGCTGTTTGTTACCTTTTGTAAAACTTGCTTAGTATTAGGGAGGACTAAAATTTGTCGTAACTTTTAGGTGCATAAATGAAGGAGAAAAACGTCATATTTTTCTATTCCTTTGAGTCATGTCATAAGTTTGTGGTTTTCCTTCCCCCCATGCTTTTTACAGTGCAGCTGACACAAATTAGCCAAGGAATCTGGTGTTTCTGGTACGGATAAGAACCACTAGAGGACACCACCAGACGACTCATGAAGCAAATAAGCACAGCTATAAACAGAGAAACTGGGAAAAAAAGGGTAGGGATGCTGTTTCCTGTAATTTCCCAGGGATGGATGGAGCTAATCCAGCATTTCCCTGTTGTCAGCCAGCATGCAGAGGTTGGGAAGGCACAGGTCCTTGCAACACCTCTTCATCCTTACATCTCATGATGCCAGAGCAGGTCTGCCTGGAGGAGGGATTTGTTGCCTGGGCATGGATAAGGTCTCTGAGCCTTTTCTGGCCAGAGCTGTTTCAGTTAGCTCGGAGGCTGCAGCTGTTGGAGATTTACCTGGTTTTGTTTTGATGTTTCCTAAAACATTAGGCTTAAATGAACTAATTCAGAAGAGGGCTGGGGTAGTGACATCTGACTTGGTTATGGGCTGAATCTGCTGCAGCCTGGGTTGCTGCTGCAAGCATGTCTGAGAGCCTGCTGTGATGCATGACTGGAGCAGAGCCTGGGGCAAATCCAGGGCAAATGCAAAATATCTCTCCTGCAGTAAGCCCTGGGGCTTTGGGACAGGCTTCCAGGGGAGGTGCAGAGCTCCCATAGACCTGGGGAGGCTCTGAGACGTACACAGCAGACTTCCTTTGCAGGTTCTCCCTAAAAGCAGAAAATTCAAGAGCTATGCAAGGTTTATAAACTTTGAAATGACAAATTTAAAGGCAGTGTAATGATGTCAACAAAGCTGTTAGGGCCAGGAGCTAACAGCAATGTGAGCATTTACACACACACACGCTTGTGTGTGTGGTACCCATACAAACATTTCTTCCACTTGTGGAAAAACATTCTCAGTGTGCTGCTGTGCATTTTAGAGGAGCAAGGAGTGCTGAGGTTTTCTTAAAGGTCTCTTAATCCCACATATATTATGTAAATTGGGTGAAATCTTGTCTCTGCTGGAGATCAGGGCAAAAGCTCCACTGATTGCTTCAGTTGCAACAGGGTTTTGTGTTTGGCCTTTAACTTCCCCGCCTTATTCTCTGCATTGATACAGCTAAACCCCCAAATACCAGGGATTTCAGAGAATGGAAAAGCATCTAGGAAAATGTTCCACTTATCTCCAAAATACATTTTTAAATGGCTTTGATTTTGCTTCTGAAAACCAAATAGCATGCGCATGGAAATACCTGCCCACCAAGAGCTCTTTTTAATGCAAGAAGCTTTGCCCATGAGTGGCAGGGCTGTGATGAGCCTGAGGGCATTTCTACAAATAATTTTAACCAAATCCACCAATCCATTTCTCAGTATTTCCCCCAAGGTGGCCAAAAAAAAAAAAAAAAAAAAAAAGTTGTGGTTATTGATTGTATCGTGTTGTTTGAAATAACCAAGCTTATTTTTGCTGTTAAACTTCCAGAGGTTTTCAGGCCTAAAGGTGTATGTATAACAGAAGAGTTTAAAAATGATTTCCAAGGCGGAGCTTTTGTGCTCTCTTTTAATTAACACATTAAGAAGCTAAAAGTTCAAAACCTTTTTTTAATCCTTATTTGAATGAAAAGGAGTTTGAAGAATGTCGAGGTGGATTCTTAATGAATGTGCAGGAATGATGTGGTTTTCAAAAAGATATACTCATTTTCCTTGTTCTCAGTGGAAGGTAGAATTATGTTTCTTTCTAGTTGCATCATAGACTAGGAACCCCCTCGGTAAATATTCCTCCACCAAATGCTCATAATCTCCAGGGTGCTTTGTGTAGATGAAAAGCTGACCTAGCCAAAAAAAAAATAAGTGTATATATGTGTGTGTATACATATATACATATAATATACATATATACAAACTTTCTTGAATGGAAAACTGTTTTTTGCTTCTCTCTGAGGATGGTGTTTGCTTTCCATGAGAACTATTCTGCCTTTCTTTAACTTGAACCAGAAGTGGGGGTAAAGCAAATCCTTCAAGATGTGGTCTTCAGTGGAGCAGCAATAACTTCCCCCAGAGGCTGTTGAGTGGCAGGTTGCTTTTCAAAACCTTCCCAAATATGCTCGCAAGGCGTCTCCTGAAGAAGCAGAGCATTACCTGCTTGCAGTGGGTATTTTCAGGCCCAGAGCATCGTCTCTGCTTAGACTCCCACGGGGGAAAAAGCAAAGCCAGCCTCAGCACTGTCGCTGCCCCAAGGAGGTTGCATTGCATCGAGCAATTTATATATATATATATATCATTATTTTTAATGAGGGATTGAGCTTTTTCTTGTGTCTAGCCGTGCAGTGCTCACGTCTCTGTGCCCGTCCCGCTTTTGCACGCCATCCCCAGCCCGCGCGGGGGGAGCCGCAGCATCCCCGCGGGCCGGGCTGCGCCCTCCGGGGCGGCTCCTGCCGCTCTGTCCTTCCGTGGGCCGGTCACCAGGGGGGGACAAAGCCCCGCGCACGCCGCAGAGCGATGACACCCCCCCAGAAATCGCCTTCCAGGAGCGCCGGGCCGGGAGCCGCGCCGGGGAGCCGCAGGTGCCGCCCGGGGTGCCCCGGGGACCGGCCCCTTCTGCCGGTCCCTGCCCCAAACCCAGCTTCAGCCTGGAAAAGATGCTTGCGCTTTAAAAACTAGCAAAAACCCCAATCGAGCAAGCAGGAACCACCGCCTGTCCTTGAAACAGCTGTAGGGTTGCTGGGGTAAAGGAGATTGAGTTGTGTTGCAAACTCAGTTTCAAAACTGATCGGTCTTCCCTTCCTTACGCTGCAATCGCAGCGCTGCTTAAAAAGGGCTGTTGGTGTGCATAAAGCTGGCTGCTGCCCAGTTCTGACCTGATTCACTGAAAGCTGGACTGTAGCCGATGCTCAGGTATTTAAGTTGGCACTGTTGGTCCAGGAGGAAAAAACATATATAACTTTTGGCATTGAAAATGAGAGGAAAGGCAAGTTTGATGAGTATTTGGCTTTTTCAGTAGCTAGCTCTGCCTGATTGGAACCTGTAGGAAAAACAGCACAATTATTTGTGAGATTGAATTTCATTTTCAACCAAAAATATGAAATCTGTCACCTGTGCGTTCACTCTAAGCTGTGGTCATGAACTGGAGGATGCTCCAGCAGTGATGCTGGCAGGTATCTGAACCAGGGTATGCACACAGGAGTCCGTGTCCTCCTGTCCCACACGTGTCTCCTAAAATGGGGGCCACCCAGGTGGCAGGACTCAGCTGCCTCCCAAAAGGCACGGAGATGGGCAACGTGGGTCCCATGGGGGTTTGCACTGCAGGCTGCAAGCCTGCATCTGGCTGCTTGGCCGGCCAAGCCTGCTTGAGCAAAGTCTGTTGTGAGACCCTAGGACGTACGAATTACATTTGGCTTGTGTCCATTTCCTCAGCACCGGACAGCTTGCTGCTGAATGATTTTTTTTTTCTCCGGGTCCTCAGAGTCAGACCCTCACCCGGATCCAGCTGTCCCTAGTAATTAAATTTTAATGCCTCAAGCTGGAAGTTTGCATTGGCATTTGAAGCGAGGCGTGCAAGCAGCCCGGCATGATCACTGCAGGCTTTGAAGCTCCCTGTCTGACACCAGGGATGGGAGAGAAGGTGCCACCTCCTCGGTCCCGGCTGAGCTGGTGTGGCTCTTCACCACCCATCTGGGGAACCGAGGCCTTCCTCTCCTGCAAGTGGCAGGGACTAGAAAGCTAATGAGGAATTCTGGAGAAAGGTGTGGGTCTGGGGAATGCATTGCGCTTTTCTGAGATGGCCACGAAGTGGTGGATGTCCATCCTGGGTGTTTGGGGCTGTCTGGGAGGAAGAGGAGGAGATGTCCTCCCTCCTGGCACAGCCTCTGGAAGGAGCCCTAGCACGGAGGCAGCTCGTGCTGTGCATGCAGCGAGCTGACATGGGCTATAAATAGTCGTTCTGTCACTTCGAGTCAAACGGTTCTTCCTCACGTTGTGCTTTGCTGATGGATCTAATTAGAATTGGGAACGGCGGTGGTTGCTCGGGCTCTGCGCGGATGGCATTTCAGGAGCTTGCTGGCTCCCACGCCTGCGGTGGCTCTGCCCACGGCGCTGGTGGGACAGCCAAAGGCACCTTCCCTGCCTGCGTGGTGGCACCTCCAGAGGTGGCCTCAGTGCAAGTGTGGGGCACGGGGCCACCCACTGCCTGTGGAGCTGGAGCAGGTCCCTGGGGCTGTGGCCAAGGGGGCCGCCAGACAGGCAGGTCCCCTGGCTGCAGGGAAAGGAGCAGGAGCACAAAAGGGAGGTGACAAGAAAACCAACTGCACTGATCTGCTCTTTTCCTCCTCCTCCTTAAACCGTTTCATTGTAATTACCGTGCGAACAGAAGGCCTGGGTAATTATTCCATGGTATTGTGGGTGTAAATTTAACAAGTCATTCCTGCACAGCTTTGCTGGGAGGGAAGACTTTTTCCTTTGAGTTTTACTCCTTCACTTGGTGCTCCCTCGGTTTCTGTATGGGTGAAGCCCAGCCAGGTGGTGAGCCGAGTGGGAAATGGCTCCGAACACAGAGGAGCGGCAGGGACTGGCACTGCCATCAGCCAACCCCTTGTTGCAGGAGGATCTGGGAGCAGCAGCAAATGTGTTTGCAGATGCAGAATGTGACCCAGCCTGAAGCACATGCTAAGGGATTCCAAATGCAGTTAGAAGACTTTGCAAGGCTTCCGAGAGTCTTCTTGTCCCTAGCCAAACCACTGTGCCTAACGAGATCAAGGGGACACTCGAACGAACAAGTCCCCTGTTGAGGTGCTGGGGTTTATATGAGGACCTGAGGGAGGACAGCACTGAGGTTCACCTTGATGGAGCCCTGGTGGTCAGGGTTATTGAGCTGAAGCACCCAGCCTCTTCCTCACAAGCTGGCAGAGAACAGGTGATGGTGAAAAGTATCTTAGCAATGTTCTTTTGCATTATTATTATTTCCGACTTCAGCATATTGCACAAAAAGTCATGGATCCCAGTTCACATTCCTTTATTGTTAGAGAAGTTTGCACAGAACTCTGCATTTCCCCCTTCAGCTGGTCATAATATTTTTTTATTATTATTTATTTTTTATTTTTTTTGCTGTTCATCACTAAGCACAGCAACAAATCAGAGCAGATGTGGCTCGATGAAACCATCCCGCAGCTCAGGATGAGAGAGGTGGTTACAAACAGCTTTGAATATGTGTGTGCTTGTGTGTCTGTGTACAATATAGCTGAACAAACCTCCGCTGCTGTTGGCGCAGCAGAACAGATGACTTGGAAAAGGCTCTTGAGTAAGTTATAAATTGTTTCCTGTCATCGTGCCGCCGTCTTGTTCTGCTGCTCCGCTCTTTCCTATTGCATTTGTTTCCTTCCTCCTTCCCTTTCCCTATATTAAAGCAAAGCTGAAAGTGCCTGTGCTGGAGGCGCCTGTGCTTATGCCTTGCTTGCTGTATTGTTATTAAATCCCCTCGGGTGCGGGCTGCCCAGCTCTCACAAGTAAACCAGAGCCCATTGCTGAGCTGCTGATTTTCTGCTGGTTGGATAAAGATGCTGTCTGAAGCAGTTTTTTCCTTTCAGTTTATCTTTTATTTCCCACACGTACACTTGTTGGCATAACATGTCCTGCTGAGTATTAAGCCTGACAGTGCTGGTGGACCTACCTGCGCTGCCATAGCTGATGTTTTGTTCCAAGTCCCATGTCATCCAAAAATCTGCCCAGCCTGTCATTCTGAGGTCCCCATGGGAAGCTGGAGGTGTGTGGTTGTGCCACAAAGTCCTGGCTGTCCTCTAGAGTGTCTGAGGGTCCTTGATCTACATTTGGTGTCTGCGTAAGGACAGGCCTCCCACATTTTGAAGGACTGGCAGTGGAACTGATGAAGCTGAGTAGATTGTGCTTTGGGCTTAATAGAGGAGGAATGGGGTTATGCTTTTCTTTCTCTTCTTTTAATTTGTGAAGTTCACTGAGTCCATTTTGTCCTTGGACCATGCAGGAGATGAGTGGAAAATGAACATGCAGAATACTCATCAGGGAAAACAAAACAAACAGTTTTGAAGGCAGAAAAAAATTTACTTATGAATGGGAAAAGTGCTTTCAATAAGGGATTATGAAGTATGATGACAGTATTTGAGTTGGTAAAGTGAATGGGAAACAATTTGTTTCTTGCAGGAAATTGTATGACAATCCAGATGCTTTTGCTAACCAGTTACTTACTTTTGTTTACTTGAACAAGTTAATATTTTTCTTCAAGCTTTTTAAAACAGTTTGTCTAACTTTTTTTAGTTGAACTTTAAATATACCTTTCTGTCCTTTTTTAAATCAAGAAAACTTATTTAAGTGACTCTTCTGATCACTTTCCATTTAATAGATGTGCATTTTTCAAAGGGAAGTTTGCATTAAACTTCTACTGGTGGCCAAGAAAAGCGACTGGGTTAAGTCCTGCTTGTGTTGGTTACCCTGTGTGGAGTAGATGGAGAAGCAGTTTTGTAGGTGACAGGATGAGATGGTGAAGAGAGTGTGAGATACAAGTCCTCATACTGTTTAGATGTTGCTGTTATTTTCAGAGTGGGGATTTCACCGTGACTTGTTCTGGATTTGAACCTCCCTGAAGTCTGGAGGCTGCTCGCAGTCTGGCCGGGGCTTATCTCTGCAGGAGGCGAGCAGAAGCGCTCCGCGCTGCTGCCGTGCCTTTTAAATGTGAGCACAGGGATCTCTTGTTCAGTGCCTTGGAAAATAGCTGATGAAAAAAGAGATTTGGAGTTTGGATAAGATAAAAATTATATTGAATATTTGTCCTGAAACAAGAATGATTTAAACTTTTCAGGAGATTTGAAAAGTTATGCTTGTTTCTAAGATAGATTTCCAGTTTTCTTCATCTTTTCTTTCTCTTTTGTCATGGCAAAACACCACGGGAGGAAAAAACACCACATGTGGCTCAAAGCCTTTTTATAATTTGTAAAGGAAGAGACAGCTCCTCAAGGCTGCTAATTTCCAAGATGGACCCAACCTGAAAAGTTTGTACTGTCCCAGCCTCTAAAGGTATTGAAGTGTGTGCTCAGCTTTAAGCCTGTGATTCAATTTATCTGACAGCAAAGTCGGTATAATTAACCACATGCAAGTGCACCCCTGAATAAGAATTGCATGCTTCAGTCCCAGCTCTGTGTCTTTGAGCCTTCTTGCTTCAGTGAGTTGGAGTTTATTCCTCTTGGACCAAGGCCTAGCGCCTTCCTCCTTAGGGTTGATTCCCATAATTCTCATAATTAGATTAGCTCCAACTAGACCTACCTACAACAGGCAGAATAAATCGTTTCTAACCTTCCCAGATCCTATGGAAAATGATGCCTGTGGTCCTGCCACATGGGAGCTTGTACTCTGAGAGATCACAGTGTCAGAAAACAGCCTTTTTAATCACAGAATCACAGTATAGTTTGGGTTGGAACGGACCTTAAAGATCATATAATTCCAACCCCTCTGCCATTAGCAGGGACACCTTCCAGGAGACAAGGCTGCGCAAAGCTCCATCCAGCCAGGCCTTGAACACCTCCAGGAGTGGGGCATCCACAGCTTCGTTGGGCAGCCTGTGCCGCTGCCACCACCCTCGGAGTACAGAATGTCTAATTCTAAACTAAATTGCCCCTCTTTTAATTTTAAAGCCATTACTCCCTGTCCTGTCACTGTACTTCCTGACAAAGAGTCTCTTCCCAGCTTTCCTGCAGCCCCCCTTTAGGTTTTAGAAAGCCATTCTAAGGTCTTCCTGGAGCCTTCTCTTCTCAGGCTGAGCAATCCTAACTCTCTCAGCCTGCCTTCATGGGAGAAAATGAAAGACTTGTCATTTTTAAAATGAAGAGTTGTATAGCAGTAATAGCAGATCCAGCGAAGCTTAAGAAAAGAGGTTGCATTAAATGAAAAGGGGTCCCTGTGTGTACCTGTATGCCCTGGGGCTCAGGCTGGTGGGCTTTGCATGGAGCCAAGGTGATGGGCTTCAGAGGATGCTTTGCAACCTGGCACACGTTGCCCCAGCTCTCCTGGTTTTGCAGGGAACCTTGGGAACTCAAAGTTGTTTTATTTTCCTTTTACTGTCTGAATCCACTAAACTGAAGGCCAGAAAGCAAGAGGTTAGGGTAAAGACTGAAATAGACTGTTCTTCATTGCCTCTTCTTATTTATTTAGAAGAAATGGGAAGGAATGATGCGTTTTATGACAAACCTGTTAATGAATATACCCAGTAGGCAAAAAGAGTCAGCAGGATGAGGAGATTGCCAACACACCATAGTCATAAAGGTTTGTAAGCAATTCAAAGTTACCATGTGATGGAATTAGGTGAGAACCTAATCAAGCACTGAATCAGGGTCTAAAAACCTAGGATATCAATTGCAACATGCTACTAATCAGCTACAGGTAAATGCACCTTGCTCGGGTTGTATTTCTATTTAGTACACAGTGTGAAAATTAAAGAATTATCATGTTTGGGGCAAATAAAACATTATGCTTTCATGCAACTGACTGTCCTTATTTAACATCTTCCTTTGTACTTAGGGTAGCTGCAGAGACGCATCCTATACGTGCTCAGTAGAGCCAGCTGAATTATATGTTTCGAATAATTCATCAGATAAATTCACATCCATGAATAATCTGCATTCAGAGCACGACCTTTACCAAACTGTGCATTTGCCAGGGCTCCAAGCTTTCAGCTGATGCTGAGTGGAGACAGAAGCAGCACAGAGAAACTTTCTCCCATCTCCACTGTTCCAGGAGCAGGACAGGGGATGCTCCAAAAAGGAAAGAAGGATTTTCTGAGCATTTGAGCACTGGGAGAGGTTGGAGATGAGGCTGCTCCCAGCCAAGGGTGCTGCTGATGCCTCTTGTCCCTAAGCCTGTGCTGCAGAGGTGACCCCGTCTGGTCAATGGATGGTGCAGGAGTTGTTAACTTTTGTCTCATGGTTGCTGGACTCTGGGAAATGAGGCAGTGCACTCCATCCAGCTGATGTTCATCCACATATGTTCATTCATCAAAACAGCTGGCTGCTTACCCCAGCACTAACCTGATGGGGAAAACCCTACAGAAGCAGCTCGCTGCTGATGGCAGCTCTCGCTGTGTGAGCTGAACTCATTTTGCACACCTTAGTGCATTACAGAAAAGGGGATAAAATTAAAATAGTGTCAGGCACCATGGGCAGAACTTAGAGGAATGCAGATGAAAGCTACAAGATGTCGTAAACCTTGGTAGGTTTTACTCCTCAGGCCAAAAATGAATAGGAAGTAAAATAGACAGAAAGCAATGGGGCTACGTCGTGTCAGGAACAAGAACTGCAGATTTCCATTTAGCAAATATCGGGAAATGCCCTTGACCACAATGAGCAAGAGAGGTACATTGCTTTGCTGATATGGATTTAAATCACTCTGTGTTAGAAATTAAATAACAGAACAGCTTGCATGATGTTCCTGTAATAGTCAGCTGTGGAGAGGTTTCTGTTTGGCCTGTGTTGTGCTTGGACCTTTGCTTAATATTAAATAAGTTTGGTGATAGTGATTTTTAAAGTGAGCTTCCACATTTTTTGTATTTTAGTATCACTTATTTTCAATGTTTTCACAGAGTTTTGTACTGCTGTCACATCGAAACATTGATGCTGCAATGTTTTTTTTGCTATTTGTTTTTAAGATTGTCTGAAAGGTTTTGCGTAGCTCACTGCTGTGGGAGTGGGGCTTCTCTGTGGCATGATCCTCTGGCTCATCTGGGTGAGGGACAACTTCAAAGGAGTTGTTGAATTATTTGGCAGGAGCCACAGTTTGTTCAGCTCAGGGGGGACTTTAAAGGTTTGATAAAGCTGATCCTGGTGGAGCCACTCATGCGAGATGAGCAGGAAAACTCAGTATTAGGGTTGGCTTAGATGTGGGGTGTGGTCCTGACTTTGCTGTTCCCCCTCTGAGTAAAATCAGTGCCTCAGTTCCCCTGTTTGTAAAATGGGGGAGCAGTAATTATCTTTCACCATAACAATTTCCAGAGTGGATGAGACTCTCAAAGCAAAAGATGTTGCTCTGTAGGAAATGTATGTGAAGCAAAATTGAAATGGATACAGTACACACTGTATACAGCGAGGTTTATTTGATATTTCAGCTTGTTTGTTCTTTCATTAGGCAATTGAACAATAGCCAAAGAATGGAGAAGATCATATATTTTTTTTACAGGATATTAATGTTCCTGTGGCTTTGAAGCCAATTAACTAGCAGCAGGTTTGTGGCGAAGAGTGGAACCACTCTGGATTCTTCCTGTTGGGGCTTTTATGACTGCTACAAAACCATGACTGAATGAGGCTTTCATTATTTCATTTATTTTTGAATTTATTTTAGGTTGCTGAAGAATTAATGTGAATAATTTTCCTCTTTTACCATCTGCTTTAGACTCCATCTCAAAGGGCTCCCAATGAGCACGGCACGTAAAACCATTTAAAAATGATCCTCTCCATATTTCCTGCACTCAGCAGTCTGCTAATGTGGCCAATAGATCTAGGTGATGGGGCTGCATGATTTAGAGAGGATCATTAGGGTTATGATGAGCTGTGCAACTGTCTTGTTTATTCACAGTTAGCAATTTCATTGCAGTGCCCCTTGTTTCATGAAGAGTTTTGCATTTAACCATTTGCAGAGCAGTGCCAGAAACATCCAGCTGGTGATTCTTCCACCCTGGGCTCGGGAGGGTGAGTTGCTCTACTGCTTTCTATTTTATTTCACTCGTGGTTTGGGCTGGAAACATTGAGGAGCTCTGGTGAGCTCCTTGTAAGTGATGAGAGGGTAAGTGCATGTCTCCTACTGGCTTACAAAGAGTTGCTTGCAAACAGTTGATGTCCTGGCTGTCCAGTCTCTGTCTCCATGTATTTCCAACCCTTCTGGTCTCTTGGGTCTGAGGGTTTTGCCTTTCAATCTTTGCCTTGAACTGTGCCAAAGCCTCTAGTAGATGTCTGTCTAGTGGGGCAGATGCCCACTGTCTCTGCGAGGAGAAAGACGAGAGGAAAGCTGACGTATTTAACCTGTCTGTCAAACAAAATTATTCATGGCAGGCAAGTGGCTGAGCAGTGTTTTGCAAATTCCTGTGAATAATCCATCGATTGGTCAGCACTGGCGTGGGAGTGCTACACCAGCTGTAGGATGATTCACAGACCCGAAAGAAAAGACATACATATCTTAATTTCCTTCGTTTCCCGTAAGCGATAGGAGTGGAGGGATCCGTGTGACTGTGCCCTCGGTGATGTGTGCAGATCAATGCGTTCCTGCGGGGATGGCTTGATCATAATAAGGTGACGTGGCTCTGGGGCTGCACCTAACTCATCCCCTGGCGTCGTGGGAGCAGGAGAAGATGAATGTGCTGCCCTCCTCGGCTCTTCCCCCCTGTTCTGTTTGTGGTTCACAAGATAGATGGATGGCCATGTACACAAATATACGTGGATTTCTCCCTGAAGAATGATGTCATGGCAGGTTTTTTATATTTGGGGTAAAATATTATAATGGCACGATTTCCTTCCTTCAAGCAAGAAAATAGTTGAGCAGATCTATTCTCATGAAAAGCCTGTGAGTCTATTACTTTGCTGGGAATTGGATTTTATTTTATTTTTCTTGAAAGAGGCTGCTTTCCTCACCTAAAAAATATCATATTTTGGCTGGCATACAATTTTTACCATGTTTTGTAATACAATACAAAAAGGACTCTGAATATTTTCACTTTTGATTATATAGACAGGAAGTCTTAGCTTATATTTTGGATTACTGGCATCGCATAAATTAAAAACCAAAACAAATGAAGCAAACAAACAAAACCCTTCCAGCTTTCTATTTTTATAAGTTTTTGTATTTACTTGCCCTTTCCTTGGGGCACCTATATCAGCCTTTTACTCACCCTGGCAATCCACGTGCTAAAAACGGTGCTTGAAAATGTCCCTGTCCGTCTCCCAGACACACACACAGCCCTCCTGGTTTGCAAACCACACTTTGTGTACAGGCTCCTTAATGCTAATGTAAACCTGCAGCAAAGGCTTGATGCAAAGCCTTCAAGTCAAAGAGAGTCCAAACATTGACCTGTTGGACTTTGGCTTGGGTTCTTAATGTGTAGAGGCAAACGAGGCCAAGACTGATCAGGAGGCTGCGGTGGCCGGCGGGTGGGTGGATGTGGCTGCAACACGGGGACATTGCAGTGTGGCCTTTCATTTCACATTAGGATTCTTCTCGTATTTGTTAGATAGAACAATATTAACCTTTTGAATTTATTTAGAAACTCATTAGTGCTTCTTCTATAGTCCATTCTTTTCCTGATTAGCTCTCCTCATTACAATTCAAATTTCTTTCTGCTACATTTACCACATTGTCCTGCTTTCTCTCATCTCTATTGTTGCTCGGCTTAATTTATTAAAGCAATGAAAAAAGGCAGGGGGGGATCGGTTGACATAGCAGCATCCCTTGGTGCTCCAGGAGGAAGAGAGGAGACGAGTCCCCCACGTGCTCACCGTGCGCGGGCTGGGGAGCGCCTGGGCATCGTCCCTGTGCTGCTGTGGTCCTGCGTTCTCATTGCAGTTGTGTTCTCATTGCAGTCGTGTTCTCATTTCAGTTGCTCCCCAGTTTAAGAGGTTTTAAATAGAATTCGCTCTGAAAGTTTGGTGTCCTCTTCACTGCCTGGAAACATACGCATTTAATGCCCCACTTTTGGCATCCTGTTTTTAAGGTCACTTGAAAACCATCTTGCACACCTTTAGTAGCATTTTTTTTTTCCTTGGTATCAAGATGCAAGTCTGGGAGCTGCTGTAATTGCTCCCGAGTTTGCATACCTCCAGTGGAACGTGCATTGGTATTTCTGGTCTGTCGTAAGAGAGCTAAGCTGTTCTATGTTTTGGGGGAAGGTGATGCAGGGATGCTAAGCTTCAGATGTACATTTAGATATTTGCTGCCCTGCTTTGCAACATATTTTCTGTTAGAAACAGGAATTTTTGCACTTGCTTTTTCTGTTAGCCTAGTGCTTGTTTCTCAAGAGCAATGCTGCTGTGTTCCATGTGCTCGTGATTAAAGATGCATATGCTTTTGACAAGAGATGATTAAATGCAGCCAGATGACAGTAACTGTCCCAGTCCTTGTGGCTTTCTGATTATTGGGGTATTTGAACATCTCACAAACGTGAACGAATGTGTTTTCACAGCAGCTATCATAAAACGGGGAAGTTCCAAAGAATTTTATTTGAGGCATGAGGGGATTAAGTCACTCAGCACTCAGTAAAGGTTATAGAGAGAGGTTTTGGCGGAGCTACAAAGGGAATTTAAATTTCTAAATTTCTAGTCCAATGCCTTAATCATAAAATCATCTTTTCTCTGAATTCTTTTCTGCCTGTTGTAATTATAGTTTTGGCTGGTTTTATGTCCTTTATAAAAACCTGTCTTTCACACATCTTTTGAAACTAAAAAAAATAAGAAGATAAAACAATCATAATTTTCCAAGTGTATAATTTTGGACTCCAGCAGAGGCCTAAAACAAGTAAGGTAATTATTCCACTCAGCTCAGCACCGTTTGGAGAATTAGGCTATTTTACGAATAGTGGTTTTAAAATAAGACACATGAACTGGAAAAAGTTTGATGAGCAACACGTAAAATAAATGCTTGCAAATATCAGCTGAAAGAGGAAAGATGCTGTCCGAAAGCCTTTGGCGTGAAGGTGATTGGAAGAAGATGAAAAAACTGACCATAATGGGGGAAGTTCAAATCTTTCTTTTTTTTTTTTTTTTTTTTTTTTTTTTTTTTTTTTATGATTTTCTTTAGGATATGGGGAAAAAGCCAGGGCACACTATCTGGGCTGCTCTCATCCCCGGTGCAAGCTAAAGAAAAAGACTTTCCCCAAGGATGAATTTGGCTCCTGGGCAATTGCAGGAGGACGGGCAGGGGAAGCTGCCAAGAGACGGTGGGGCCAGCATCGGTGGAGTTGTTAAAGTCTAGACTAGACGTGCGTTTGCTAGTGATGGTTAATTAACTTGTTCCTGGCAATCAGCCACCAGGGCAGGAGGTGGACTTGATTTGCAAGCCGTGATTGCCAGGAAAGTCACCCATAATTGCCTGAGAACTTGTGGCTTTCTGCTTTTCACCTCTGTCTTGTGTTCCCCTGTAAATCTTCATGTAATTTTTTTTCTCTCTCCACAGGTTCTTCACCTCATATAACACCATTTTTATGCTTATTACTATTGATGCGATTGAACCTCTGCCACAGTCTGATTTTGGATGCCTGTGCCCATGGAGACTGGAGAACATCAGCTATTCATAGAGAGAGCAGAACCAGAATTACCTATGGCTGCAGAGGGGGTCTGGGACGTGGTGGCTGAGGAGAGCACAGTGTGCTTGTACGCAGGACAGCTTTATAATATTTTTTTCAAAGTATTTTCTAGGCTCTAACAGCCCCCCGGACCAGTTTCTACCCCCGTTCCTTATGCAATCCTTCACTTTGGTTCCACGTCCACTTTTTATTCTGCAATATCTGAACACCCCCTGGTGTATGTTCAGTAGCACCACTGCCACGCTGCTCAGTGCCTGGGGACAGCACAGGGGCTGCCCACCGGGGCCAGAGCTGCTGGAGGATCCCACAGCAGCCTCCCATCCTCAGCTGCTCATCAAACTGCCCCTTGGATGGAGCACAAGGAAGAACGCAGGCTTGGAGCCCCCACGTAGATGGGAAAACACTGAAAATAGTTTCTGTTTAAATGGAGGCATAGGGGAGCATGTAACAAAGGAGACTGGGCAATGCACACATAATGTGGAGCCAGAATCTAAAGACCAGGAGGAAAGGATTTTTTTTTTTCTTTTATTCTTCTTTGTGTTCCTGGAGGCAGGACTCTGATGGAAGTTGTCACGCTGCAAGTTTCTGCTCAGCAAATGTTGGACTGTTGCTTACTTTTAAGCGAAGCAAATCAGGAAAGGAGGGAAAAGGCAATAATGTTGAATGACTTTTATTACTTCTTGTATATAGAAATTAAAGGCAGGGTCAAGAAAGCCTGAATCCCTCATTGGGTCCTTCTAGCATCAGGTTTACCTCTGAAAGGAAAGAAATCTCAGATTATGATCCCCACTGAGGCATGGGCATGGAGAAGTCCCAGGGGGCTTAATGCTGCCATATTGCAGCAGGAGAGGCTGCTGGATCCGTGGTGAAGTTGTTGGGTCTGGAGTGCTTTAGGGGAGGCTGTTGCATTTTGATGGGGGACAGTCTCTGTCAAAAGAGAGTGGTGAAAAATCTGTGAGACAGTAGCAGTTGCAGATGTAGGAAGAGATTTTGGGGAGTGGGTTGTTGCTGAACTGGAGAGGAATAAAAGCAGGAGAATGACATTAGCATATAATTTCTGGCAGTTGTTACAGCGCATAATAACTTCAATTTAAAAGCTTCTCATTTCCCTCACTTTGTGCCTTATTAAGTCTCCAACGTATTTTTAATGGTGGGAATATCACTTTTGCTTCCCTAATTGTATGCATTCAATTGATCTCTGTAACCTGCTAGATCTGTATTTGGATTTCCAAAATATATGAGGGCTCTCACTCAGTCTCAAGAGGTGCAAAATTATAACTCAGCCCTCTTTTATGGTGCATGTGCTACTTTGGTCCTTTGCTTCCTTGTGGTAGGAGCTGAGTAATGGAAGAGTAATGGAAGAGTGTTTTTTTTTTTTTTGTATCTCAGATATTTGTCCTGTTTCCAGGAGTGTTTCCAGCATGGCAGGTTTCCCCTATATGTTTATAAGTACAAATTTCATATTTATAAAATAAAATCCCACATTTAATTATTTGTTGAAATAATTAATTTCATATGAATGTTTTCATAAAAATGAAGCTTTTGATAATGCATCATTTGGTAAGTTTTTTCTGAATCCATAGGCTACTCACATTTTGTATAGTTTGGCCATTTCTACCCTTGCTGAACAAGTCAGTGCCAACTGCTGCTTTCGTTTTCCTGTCTGTAGTTGTGCTGTAGATCTTTTCCAAGATATATTTTTTCTGATATGACTCACCCAGCTTCCTATGGGAAAGTGCAGCTTATTCAAACGATTCTAAATCTATTTATCCAGGCAAATATTTGGACATCTAAAACAGCAGTAAAGTGCTAAGAAGCCTATCAGGGCAGGAGAGCACACAAAATCTGTGAAATTTTAAGTTGCTCCATAGTGTGCTTTATCTGGAGGTATTAATTGGCAAAGAGCAGTGTAGAAATTTGATTCATACGCTCACACATGCCCATGCAGTGAGCAAAAGCTGTGTTTATGTTTGAGCTCCATTTTCCCAGCTATAAATTTAGGCTTAGTGCGCTGTCAGATGCTTCACCACGAAGGGGCTTTGACGTTAGGTAGCTGCGTGTGGACCTCTCCTGTGTCACTGGTTCAGTCTCTAAAAGCCACGAGTTGTCGTGAGCTGACGGCTCTGTGACGGATTCCTCAAAACCAGGTCGTAGCACAGTCAAACTCTTCAAGTTATGTTTTATCCAGAATAAATTTGGTCAAAAATTCCAGTTTAAATTTTGTTCAGTTTCAACAGGTCTTGACAATTACATGCTGTCATCACAGACGAGAGCTCAGGAGAAGATCCTCCTGTCTCCCAAGCAAGACTAACCTCTAGTTTCTGGAGACTCACACTCTAAACCATTGTCAGAGGCTACTGGAGCCCAAACAGGGTGATGGGAGGTATAAATGGCCATGTAAGTGGTTAGGAATTTGACAAGATTTCCTTGCTGATAGGGTTACAAATGTGAATGACTGGGTTTTTTTTCTCCTGTTTTGGTTTTAAACTTCTGGCTGCCTGAATTCAAGTATTTCTTAATGATTCTGTAATGAAGTCAGAGGTCTGAATTCATATGTTGTTTTTTTATTTGCATTTTTACTACAGTTAGTCTCATTTCCTTGTTGCTAAAGGCCATTAGTGAGGAGTTGGATGGCTTGTCTAGGTTTCTGCTTTTTGTAATTTTCCAAAGCTCTATACATAATAAATCAGGCACACATTTTTGCTTCTGCAATTAACTAATCCACAATGCAACAGGAACAGTAGAATTGATTGAATATGTCAAGATTTAAGCCTCAAGGAAAAAAAAAAAAAAAAAAACTCACCAAAAATAAACCTATTTATGGTGATGCTTCTCAAAATGGTCCTCATTCTTACACAGATCTAGCCATAAAATTAGGACAAGTAAAGGATTTAGCCACTACATCACCCTCCAGCCAGTACTAACCTGTGCTTGAAATGAACTTTTGATGTGAAACATTCATCTCTGCAGCACACATGGCTTCACCTTTCCATTCATCTCACCTACAGATGACAACTCACCTTGCTTCCATTAAGGTAAGATGCAGTCCAGCAGCAAAACTATCAGACACGTCGTCTAGTGTGGGTATCTTGACTTGCTAGTTATCACTCTTCCATGGCAAGACCCTATAATTTTGCCTTTGTGAAGACCCCTCAATCTCATTGCTTTGCCTTCCTTCCTTGAGTAAGGAAGATTGAAGCAAAGGATGATTGAAGACCCTTTCTCAGAATCATCTCTGAAGCTGCTGACTGGCAGTGAGCTGGGATATTTAGTCAAATGTGCGTTAAGCTGCATTTCATAAAGAAACTGAGCTCAGTCTGACCTCTTTTCTTAAATAAGAATTTGAAAGCTGCATAATGGGCTCTGATGGCACTGTACCCTGAAAATAAAGCTGCATACTAGGCTCCCTCTATACCAGTAAGCACTCCTAGCTCAGAAACTGCTAAACTAGAAACTATTTACTTACACTATTTTTGTGATTTATATGGTTAAAATACTGTCCTTTCTTGTGATATTTTACCCCCTGATCCCCAACTTTTTTTCTCCCTCTCTCTTTTTTTTTTTTTTTTTTTTTCCTCCTTCAATGTACAGAAAGCCCTGGGTCATTTCTGGGTGTAGCTCCTGTTCTGAGATACTTCTGCCCCTTGCTGGCATGCTCAAACCCAAATTCTTTCTGCAGCTCAGCCTCAGCTAGCTTTTGCAGTTCTGCTTTGGAAAATTACACCAGAGACACTTTGCTCACACCCTTGAAAGTGTGAAAGTCCTAGAAATCAGCCCTTACAGAAGGGTGAACCTGCAGGGAAGGAGCAAGAAGGTTCACATCAGCCTCCACATTCTTTTTATGCAGGAGCAGGTCAGGGGACAGTGCCTGTCACAAAAAGCATGTGAACTGCAAGAGAGAAGTTACCCCTAGGGCTGGGTGCTGGAGGGAGCTCCTGCAGTGCTCCTGCACACTGGCCATGAGATTTTGAATTTTCCTTACAGAGGGACAACCTAACAAAATTCATACGGACAAAACTCATAATGCAGTTTAACTCACTAACCAGCTATTTTCGTGCAACATCCTTCCTCCTAAAGAAGACAAGTCATACAGCAGATGGAGTGCTGGAGTCCTCCATCCTCCCTCCGAAGGGGAAGAGCACTGGCAGTTCTGCTCTTTGCGATGGTTTCCCAGCTCCCATGTACACCTGCAAAGCTTTGCCTGCAGCAGAACTTTAGAGACCATTAAAAGAACATTTTTTGGAACAATGAAAAATTTTATATGTATTTGGTGAATGTGAGATTATTAACTGAATGAGATATTAATTGTCAGTAAAAGATCAAATGTGACTTAAAAAGTGCGTGAAGGTGTTGGAACTTACAAATTATCTGGTAGTGTTGGAAGCATAAAGCACTAAAAATACATAATTAAAACAGACATTTTGAGGAGAGAAAAAATGAAGTATTCTTGATTTTAATAGGTATTTCCTCTACTTCATTCTTACTGATTTGAGTTGCAAATATCTCATGTGTGCTGTATTTTCCACTTATTAAGCTGTGGCCTATTGCTTGTTTGCTACTCTCAGAACCTGCTCGCTGGGCTGGGATTGCAGAATGGTTTCTGCTGAAGGCGTATGCAGAACTTGGGGCCATATCCCACCTGCAAACTGGGCAGTCATCGCAGTGAGGACCACACGTTTTTGTGCCCAAACACCAAATAGGAGATGACTACATGGGGAAAGTCAAGGTAAATTTTGCCTGGTCACGATGATGAAAACCAACCGATGACTTCAGCATTTAACACCCAGAAAGGTTAGGACGTGAGTCACACTAAATTTTCTTGTGCTTGGGTTAATCCCTTTGGCACTGCCATGGGTCTCTGGCGCGCCCAACGCTGTGACAAACGGCACTAGCACGGCTGGCAGATGGGAAGAGCTGTCCTCTGTGATCCCCGATGAGGAAAGTGCTTGTTTTTACTGGGACGAGCAACCTCTCCCTTAAACTCTCACAGCTTGGGTCAGGGAAGTAAAGGGCTCTGTTTCCCTGGGAGGTGATTTGCCTTCCCCTCTGGGGATCAGCTGGGCATTACTCATTGCTGTGCTGGGCCCTCTCTTTGCCATCTCTGGATAAATGGCTTTGGAAGAGGAGGGCAGGGCGGTGAGTGCTGGAGGGGCTGGGCAGCCTGCTGCTGGGGCTGGCTGATTTACGGAGCTGGAAGGGAGCGCTGGGGGCCAGCCACCATGCTAAGCAGGAGGCCAGTTCGTCTCATTGCACCCTGGGGCTGATTTGTCATGGTCCTGGATGAGGTTTGCTCCCAGGACATTGCAGCAGCTTGTGGAGGCTGTGACAGGGGGAGTAAAGGTAAGCTCTCATGGGCAGGGTACGAGATCGCTCTCTCTCTTCTATGTCATCATCTTTGTTTAGAAGCACTCATTAAAAAATGCCATCTTCATGAGACAGGGTTCTTTTACGATGCTTTCCTCTTTCTGAAAGAAATGTCAGAAATCTTGCTTAAGCAGGAGGTGAAAAGAAAAGGCCCTTTATTTGCTCTTGTAGCTAGCAGAGGAGATCAGAAGGCTGCCGCCCCTTCCATGTCAGTGCTGTGCTGTTGGCAGGACCTGTCACCTTACCCGATCTCTTCGTGTGGCGGTGTGAACATAATCCACCCTGGTAAAGTTTTCTGGACCTGTCTGGATGTTTGAATACTGAAAGGGCAATCCTATACGAGCCTACGGAAACCTGCGGGGTTTTTTTCCATGATTGACTCATGCCAGGTTTTCACTCTATGGTGTTTCACTTCCAGTTTGTGAACTTTTTCAGTTCCTTTTTTGCTTAAAGAGGATGGATCGAGGCTTCCACAGCCAGTTCATCTCTCAGTTGGCCCCTCCACCCCTAGAAAAGGAGAGGAAGTCATGCTGGAAAGAAATAACACAGTAACACCTTCTTAGTGAACTGCAATTAACCTCCGTGTCTTTCACAGCTTAAAACAATGTTACACATGAAAAACAACAACAACAAAAAACACCAGCAAATACTTTTCCAAAGGCTGTCAAACACCATTGTTCTTTATCAGCTCAGCTCTTTGTTACCTGGGGCTATCTGAATCATTCCTCTTGCTAAAGTGCAAGGATAATTTTCTCTCTTTTAGTGTGAAAAGTTTACATTTACAAGATGCATGCATGAAGGACTAAAAGGGGCTGCACGGTAAAATGGTAGATTGCTGGTTTCATTACCTCATTACCCTAAGCTGGTTGTTACCAACCAGCCTCATCACAGCTCCTGCTGCTGCTAAAAACCTGTGCCCGGGTCTCTGCACACTGACACGTGCTGCAAAATATCCACTTTGTACCCGTTGCTGGGTGTGCTGGTAACAGCTGCCATCTAAAATAATATATATTTTTTTAAAAAAAAAAATTGTTCTCTTCCCCCAATTCATGTTACTAAATTTCAGTTGTGTGGATGTTTGCCTGTATTTTCCTATTTCAGTGACTCCTAAAAGACCTCATGGGGCAATGAGGATCATCAGGGATGCAATAAATAAGGATGAGATGCTTGGGGAGCGCTGTTTGGGGCACAGCAGAATTAACCTGGGTGTGGGATGGTTCTGCCCCATCAGCCTGCCCTCCTGTTAAAGGAAATCTTCCTCTTCTGTGCACGGCCCTGCTGAGAGGCATTCCTCTGCACGCCTGGTGCACCTGCTCAACGTGTCTCAGTCCTCTGCCATGCTCCTAAATAGGACGGGTTATTTTGGATGCGGGTAGCTAGTGGGGGCTGTTACAGGAAGATAAGGCTTGTAGGGAGAGGCAAAACCTTTTATTAGTTAAGGAGATATGGCTGGGGGGAAAGAAAAAAAAAAAAAGTAAAAAGCATTTTCTGATGTAGAAGCCTGTCCCTGTCATATGCAGCTGGCTGTTTTTGGAGACAGTGTTATCCTTCATGTGGTGACTCCGGGAGATTGACAGGTAACAACAGCAGCCAGATTGGTAAAAGTTTCTGCGGATTTGCTGTCAATAGCATCTAACTGGCTTTCCCTGAGAATGTTTTTCCTTAAATCTCTCTTTCATTTCAACCTTAAGAATGGTTGGAATATTAGATTTTATTGATGGAAGAGTTGCACATGAGGCTTTGCTTTCAACCACGTCTTCAATGAAAATAAGTCTGCTGCAACCTGGCTTCTTTTTCTGGTGGTGTTAATCAGCTTTGGTCTGGTTACTCCGTGCAAACTGAAAAATAATAATTTTGTGAAAAGTGGGGGCTGTCCCTGAAACATGCCATTTTGTAGAAAGCTCCTCTTTTCTTTGGGGATGGCAGGGGAACACTTGACTGGAAAACTTTCAGCCTGCCTTGGTTTGATTTTTGCCTTTTCTCAGTTTGGCTCTGGTTCCACATCAATTTATTCTCCGTGCCCCCTTCCTCCCCATCTGCCACTCTCTAATGCGAAATAAATCTCCAGGCTCTTCTATTCCTTACCCTCCTGTACGTCTTCAGTTCTCGCTGACTGACTGCTGGAGATCATACATCTCCTCTCACAGAGCACTAAAAGTACCATTTGTATTATTTTCCCCCCAGAATTCTTTTCGGCTGGTGTCAGATACAGAAATGCTAAGAAAATTAACTTCAAGGATTTAAGGAACCCCAAATCCTTCCAGTTCTATCCACAATAAGGATAGGATCTTTTTGTGGGTGCTCTGGCATCTCTCCTCCCTTTCCTGTCTCACACCCAAGCCAGAGCATTTCAGTCCTGTGTGTGATGGGACAGAGGCTGGAAACTGTGCAGGCAGTGGTGGCACAGCACCACACACCACGTTTCCCTGTGTTATGTTTTCCCTGTGTTATGTTTTCCAGCCCAAACCTCTTCCTGAGAAGCTGGATTTGGCTAATCACCAGGGTGAGCTGGGATGGGCCTTGGACCATGGCTTTCTTGGAGCACGACAAGCCCACACCAAATGTCAGCGTTGGTCCACGGTGGGACTGGAATTTTGTAGTGTGTTGGAAATCCAATTGCTCTTTTTGAGAGCTTAGGCTCCCCAAAAGCTGCCGTACCTGAGCTAAGTGTCTAGCACAGGTCAGGGCCTTGGCCATGAAGTCCTCCTCTCCCCAGGGAGCACATCTCCTCTTGGCACACTCAGTGGACGCAGTGCCAGCTTGGGATGGGCTGACGGATCCTCGAGTGCTTGCGTGCACTGGGCGGAATAATGGGACGCAGTTATGAGTGTGTGCAGGGCGCAGGGAGGTGCTGCTGTTCATTAACCTCTTTTCAGTGCAGAGCTGCACTTGAAGTCATCTTCCTTGCTTGCATCTCCCCTGGGAGGACAAGCTCCCAAGCGGCACGGAGTGACTTCAGCTGGGGCACGAACCCGCGGCTCCTGGAACCACCTCGGCTGTGCCAACCAGACAGAGCTCCAGGACACAGCGTGCTGCGGGGAGCCACGGTGCTGTCAGGGTTCAAAGGCTGATGAGCCATCCTTCCTCTAAGGAAACGCACTGCAACCTTTGGGGCCACCATTTACACCAACCTCCTGGCTTTCCGATGGCTCTGGTTCATTTTCATCTCCTCTGAATATCTCCATCTGCTCTCAGAGGTGCTGAACCGTGCTGCGAGTGTGGGATGAAATGCAAAGGAAAAGGGGAAAAAAAATGATTCCTGTCAGGTAGATGAAAACTCAGTTTCCCCCCTTCTCCTTCCTGCCTCCTGGAGAACACACCGTATGTGGAAGGTGACCTTTTGTCTCCTGCCTCTCCGCCCGAGCTGAGAGCGATTCGGCTGACACATCCGATGACAGATAGATACCAGCATGAGCAAATTGCGCTTGAACTTGCTCCAGAGAAAATTGTTACAAGGCGCGGGCACAGGCTGGGCTGCATTAGGGAGAGCACAGATCACAGTCAAATGTTTGTGTCATTTGCAAACGCCACTGCGAGGGGATGTGGGGGGGTGAACAGATGAACGTTTTGAGCTCTAAAGGTTACTGTAGAGAATATGAAATGGGGCTCTGTGTTGGACTTTTGAAGAGTATTCTCAATGTGGGGAAAGTTCAGGTGAAATCAGGTTAATCCCTACCACCTGGAGTTTTTTCTTTCAACTTCTGTTTTTTTTCTTTTTTCCTTTTTTTTTTTTTTTTTTTTTTTTTTCATTTTAAAGTTGATTTCATGTTGGTACACCCCCACTGCAGAAGTTCCTGAAATCTTGATGTTCAAAGTAAAACTTTGGTTGATATGTATGCTGTCTTGCTGGTATGAGTAGAAGCCAATGGGAATAGATTAAAAAACAAAACCAAAAAGAATCTGTTTATGACAATAAAACTCTGATCACAAATCTCAGATGCAAAAAAAAAAAAAAAAAAAAAAAAAAAAAAATTCATACAATTTAAAAACACACTCTTACAAATTCAAAATGAAAAAAAAAAAAAAAAAAAAAGAAACTTAAATGCAAGCACTTTGAAAGCACATCCTTGCCTGTTCAAATAGCATTTCCAGGCTGATCTATATGAATGGTTTCAGTAACTCATTAATTCATCAGGATTTAATGAAGAATTGTGTGTTCTGGCCACCTTCATCTTTCTGCCATTTGGGTCTTCCTGCAGAAGAACAAACCTGAACCCTGCCAAGCTTTGCCCTCAGGGCAGCAGAGACTACCTTCCCAGGTCCTTATTTAAGAGACAAAGAATATTTTAGGATTAAATGTATATAATCTTAATGATTTTTCCCCTCTCTCTGCCTGTCATGGTGATCTCACGCCTGTCCATCCTTTGACCTCAGACAGACAGTCATTTATGGGGCCGGTAATGTTCACTCATCCTTCAGGATGCTCGGAGCAGCGGCTCCGCTCCCTCCACCAGGCACCTATTGAATCTCTTCGGGCCTTGTCCATTAAAAACCTGGCCTCTGCAGCCCGCAGGACAGCGAGAGATGGATGGTGCTGGCATGCAGCCACGTCGGAGGACAGAGGCAGGATCAGCCTGCCGTGGACAGGCACAGATGAACGGAACCTGCAGGACGGGCACTCAATTACCTTGTTTGCCAAACTCATTACAGGCAAGTTGCAAATTTCCAGCATGTTGCCCCTGGCCTCGGAGATGAAGCTGTCAGCTGGTTAAAGAATAATTCCAGGCCAAATTCAGGTAGGGCTGGAGAAGGTGGAGGTTTTGATGAAGTTGGTTGGCTTGGCCAGGCTGACGCCAGGGTCTCTGGCCCCGTGCGTGGTGGCTCGATCCCCAGGAACACTTGGGACAGCCTCTGACCTGTGAGTTGCACAAGAGCCTTGAGGTCACCCTGGGTGTTTGCTCTGAAACCTGCCAGAGCAACGTCCTGCAGTAGCGTCCTCACAGCTCATGCTCTGAGCCTTGGTGATTCACAGGAACAAATCACAAGTCTGGGAGCAAAAGCCAAATCTGATCCTATGCCACTAGCATTAAAAACCAGTAAAATCCATAGCACAAAAACAACAACAACAAAAAACACTTTTATCTCAACAAAGAAATACAACAGTATTTGAATGATTTGGGGAAATGCCTGTATTTGAGATGCTGGATGCTATTTTGGCCTTGGCACGTTGGTTAAAGTTCAGTTACAGTTTCTCAGGGAGGTGCATGGCCATGCTTTGAGAGGGAACCCAGGTAACATTCCCTTTATATGCCATAAAAAGTTGAAAAAAAGGAATGGTTGGTAGTGCCCAGCAGTATGTTTCCAAGCCCCAGGACTGCTGCTTTGTATTCCTAATTGCCACCTACAGGCACAGACCCATGAACTCCTGACCCACAAGTGTGCAGGGCTTTGTCCCCTGGTCCCCCTGCCCCACAGCCCCTGGGTGGCTGGCAGGCAGGCAGGATGAGATGAGATGAGATGAGATGAGATGAGATGAGATGAGATGAGCATCCAGCTCCCGTTCCTCTCACAGCCACCAGCTGTGGGGTTGCCACTGAGGTGGTCCCAGCCAGCAGCCCGTAGCCTGAGCAGCAGCCTGGGGAGCTGTTGGAGGGACGTGCTCCGAAATGCCCATCGTGGCTGTGAAGGCTTGTTGGTGGGATGTGCCCCTGTGATGGGCTGCTATGGGAAATGACACGTTGATTTTGAAAACCTTTCATGTTCCTTGGGCATACTGACAAAAACTGCATGTTTTTGTCAGTATGGTGGCTGCTGAAGCAAAAGAGAGTATATTTTCTATCAACTAGTAAAACCCCAGTTTAGTTTAGTTTAGTTTAGTTTAGTTTTGTGTTGCTGCTGCTGTGAGAAAACAACCCATCCTCCCAGAGTGTACCAGAGGGCTGCAGGTGTTTCCCATCATCTCAGGTGTTCCTCAGAAGCTTTCCTGGGTGCGTCCTACCTCCTCTCACCCTTGCTATGGTTTTAATGCTGGTACCATGTGCTGATTGTCCTTTCTCCATCCCAGGGCCTGTTGTCACCTGGCACCCGACCTGCTTTAGGTGAAGTTGGAAGCTCCAGCCCCAGCCAGGAACTGCAGGACCCCAAAGTCAGCACCTGCTCCTTGCGCCCAGCAAGGGCCAGGGACTCTCAGGTAAGTTCCTGACCAGTTTTTCATTTCCACCACTTAATTTATCTGCTAGTTCAGATGAAACCCCAGCTGAACACTAAGGAAATGAACCAGGTTTCATTATTCAGCTACGGAAGGCAGACACCAGAGCCATCTGTAGAGTTTGTGTGCTCAGAGCTGACTCCAGGTATGTGGAAATGCCTCACCTGATACTGTGTGTGTAACCTGAATTTGGCCCATGTGGTTGCATACACGCACAGCAACGTGCAGCCTTTTCTGCTGAAATTTTGCTTTGCTCGGTTCATGGGCATGGGTCCATGCAGAGTTTCTCCCTTCTGGGGTCCTTCACCACCCTCGTGTGGGATCCAGATTCACTGCTTCCTAGCTGTGCTTCTCTGTGCTTTCATGGTCACGATGTGTTTTTGAAAGATAACCCAGAAGCATCGTACATCCTCTTGTTTTATGGTTGGGGAACCAAGGAACCAAGGAACAGGAGAGCTGTGAAAACTTTCCACTGAGGGTTGTTTTTTTTTTTTTTTTTCTTTTTTCCCCAGCTTGAAAATTGCTGAGGCTGATTATTTATCTGTTTACAGCACTCATTTTTTCGAGTGGGTTTTCACAAGCTTTTGCAAATTCAAATCTGTCCCTGAATGTCTCAAATTGTGGGACATTTACTAGGGAAGAGCTTGAGACTGGGCACTTTTCTGCCTTGTTCCTCTTACAGCTTCAGTGGCAAATGACACCAGGGTCATCTTCCCATCAGAGCCCTGATCCATGGCCAGCCCTAGCTCTGTGCTGAAGCTAGGGCCTAGGGGCGTGTTGTGAAATGCTTCTGACAATTAGCAGTGAATTCGGAGGTGTTATTTCCCTCCTGCACTTGGCTCAGTGGTGTCTGTTCCTTACAGCTCACAGCCCACGAACTGCGAGGGCTCTGGTGAACATGATGCTCCCCCATGGCTCCATTTTGAGACATTCAAGCAGAATTTCACCGCCTGAGCCTGGGGATGATGTATGGGAATTTTGTCAAAATCCTGTTACTGAAACTGCTGGCTTGAGTTTATAATGTTTCCTGTCTGATTATGTACATGGTTGGAGAGTTAATTTACTCTGTAATTAACTGCTTGCCGGTTTGCCCTTGCCAATCTTCCCTCCTGATGTCGTATTTTATGACAAGGGGCTTAGTTTTGCAATGTGTATCATTTCCCCTTCATTTCTCTTTCTAGGCACCGTGTAACTTGATTTTTGTGAGGGTGGCTGAGGCAGCCCACCCAGGCTGCAGTGAGCTGTGCCATACCATGCGTGTTGCTGGGCCACTGAAGCAAGACTTTGCTGGTCATCATTTTTTCTTATCTGGAGCCAGGTTCTTGCTTGACTTCTGTGCATTCAGTGTCCTGTGCAGTCTGGGCTGGAGCAGAGTAAAGTTTTCAAATATCTGTGACTTCTGTGGCTGGGAATAAACCATGGTGATGGCAGGTCAGAATCCTCTAGTTCAGTTGTCTTCTTCCTTCTTGAACTCCAGTATATGTTTTAAAACTAATCTAACAGCTCACCCAAGCAGCTTTAAAACCTATCTAGTCTTGTTTCTCTTCTACCCCTTTCCTTCTGAGCCTGCTCATCTCACTGCATCCTCCTTTTCCTGTGTCTGGCTTTCAGCTGCTCCAGGCTATGATGAGCCACCACTCAAGCTTGCCAGCAATTTCAAAGGATTTCTTGAATGTCAGTATCATTTAGAATGCTTTTATCCAAAAATATATTTGCTCCAGGAGGACTTCTGTGAGTTGGAAGGCACCAGGTGGCATTTTCAAAATGGTCTGTGCAGCACAGGGGCTCAGGTCCTAGTGAACACCAGTAATGAAGGGTGTCTTGATCACTTATATGCTATTTAAAATCACCGCCTGTTGTCTTGAAGAAGTGGAGGCAAATGATGGAACATCAGTATGCAAGGATTTGCATTTCTTTCCTGTTGTCCAAACCAGAAAATTATCTGCTTATATAGACTGTGGAGTTGTTGTGTGTTGTGGTTACTGAATGAGTTTTCTGTTGGCTAGGAAGTGTGGCTTGGTGAGAAATATGTTGGAGACAGAGTGAAGGTGTGGTTTTCCAGCCCTCTGGTCAGGAGGTTGAAATGACTGCTTTCAGGATGTACCTTTCTTCCCCAGAAGAAACAAACCTTAGAAGTAGTTTCTAAAAGCTGTGGTTCTCTCCAGGACCGCAAAGAACCAAGCTATAGACTGTGGGTTACATGAACATAAAGCTGCCCTAGAGCTGCTGCATGACAGAACAACAGCCAAAAACCCCTCCCTGCCCCGCAGCAACTGCGCTCCAGTGACGAGGTACAGGTTGTGAGCCAGCAAGAGGGTTGCGTTAACATCTGAGCAGGTGGAGCAGAGGATGACTTGAAACCTTCCAGTTATGGGAAATCTGACTCATGGAAGCCATTGGATAAATTTAAATACATTATTCTAGGTTGGAGGAGGAAGCCATCTGGGTAATTAGAGGGACTTGTGTGTCTTAGTGAGGGAAGAACCCATTCAAATGACAAAAGGACTGTCCGAGCCTGAAAATCTGACAGACCTGAGATAAAAAGACCAGTTTGAATGTTATTGATTTAATGTTTGCATTTCAAGAATCCAGCTATGTGAAATAATATTTAAAACATTTTAAGAAATCATAAAAGACCTTTGCTGGTATTTGCCAGCTGTATGAAGCAAGAAGACCTCAAAATTTCATCAGAACTTCACATTATGAAATCCTTTTTAGAGACTTTTGAAGAGATCTTGCATTTGAACTCCAAGTTCCATGAAAGCTCTGCTTTGAACACAAAGCTGGGAGAGAAATGGGAAAATCGCCCCGTGGTCAGATTGCAGTGGGGTGAAGCAGGTAAGGCAGTCTGATTTTAACTTGGTTTAGAGAGTCAAGACTCTGTTCTGCAACCTGGCTCATCCCTGTGGGTCAGGGTTAGTGGCCTGGGGACCCGGGTGGGCTTCTCATGGGCTTCCTCCACCTGCGTCTGCCCCGGTCCCACAGCTGCCTGGTGTCCTGGCTCTCTCTCCTGGCACTGGCTTCAGGTGACATGCAAGTGGTGATATAGCAGCACACTTGGGTAAACTCCAGCCCCAGTCTCGGCGTGTCAGGCAGCAGCTATTAATTTCACAACAAGCAGGTCCCACATGGCAGGATCCCTCCTGGACACTGACTGAGGCCAGGCAGGGAGGTGGTGGTTGATGCGAGTAACAATGGAAAGGGGGGTGTTTGTGACTTACCCAGTGCCTCTGTGAAGGTGAAGGCAGTTGGAGGAAGATGATCCAAAGTCAATGCCTTGATGCCTCTTGCTGTGGAGATGGATTGACAGCCACAAAGTGTGTAATGAAAGCACCCTCTGTCATCATCTCCTGGCAGTGAATTACATGGACTGCTGGTCCCAGTGCTCCTTGTTTGCTCGTTGATACCAGCAGCCCCCAGCAAGTCTCAGCTGTGCCCAGCATGGAGCAGTGCAATCGCTGAGGTGACCGGGGGAACCCAGGCCTGGTGCCCCAGCATCCAGATTTGCAAAAACTCCATTCGGATACGGCTGCCCATGGGGCTTCCTGCCCACCCTGGCTTTAGACAGTAATGGCAATTTGAAGTTTTATTATGTTTTTCACAAGCATAGATCTCAAAGCCCTATGGTACAGACTCATCATTACCATCTTACAGATGGGGTCGCTGAAGCATAAAGAAATGAAATGACCTCCCTGGAACCATTAACTGGGCAAATGATAGGACTAAAAATAGAGATCAGATATTCAGCCTTTCAAGCAACCCATCACCATGCCTAACTAGAAAGAGTTAGGTGCCAAGGAAGTTAGTTAAAGCAGGTAACAAGTATTCAACTGCATGTGGTCACTGAACCAGCTTGGTAAGATGTTTTCACGGGTACTCCGCCTAGGATGCTCCGATAACCCAGCACATTTTTGGAGAAAAGACAGTTGACGGAAAAAACAGTGAGCCACATAAGGCTGTGCTGTACGTCAGTCACACGAACCCTAATACATTCAGAAGTTCCAAATGCCTTTTAAAGCTAATGGTCTGTGCACTAATAGCTCCTGGCCCTGGCATCCAGGCTAGCAGCTGGTGCCGCTAATTGGTAGCCCGGAGGATGAGCACGTGGGCAGTGGGCAGGCGACTGGATTTCAGGAGCAGCAAAAGGATTGGGATTGCTGCCTTGCTAATTCTGTCGTTCGGTGTAGTCTTTAATCAAGATGAAAAGTCAAGAGACCGCGAGGTGCTGAGAAACAACAGCTTTGCCTGATTACGGGAGCCCGGCTCGCTCAGACCTGACAGGCATTGCCTGGAATGGGCAGGCCAGCAGCAGCTTGTGAAGCCACCCGAGCTGCAGCTGCTCTTCTTCCCCGGCCATGTCTGCTGGACAGCGCTAGAAATAGCATCAGGAAATAATATGTCTCTGGCCTTCTGGGGGATGCAGGGTCTATTATTTGAGGTGTGGATGTCAAGTCATATAAAGGCATCTGAACCCCTCCAGCCAAGCCTAGCAGAAATAAACATGCTGTCTGATATGGGGTTGCAAGGGCATTAGCATATCTTCATCCTGGTCTCAGCCTTGTGCAGTGTTGGAGGAGCGTAGCCGTCAAAGCCAGGGCCGCAGAGAGAGAGCAAAGAGCACTAAAATGGCTAAAGGATGTTGTCAGAGAGCTGAAGCCATTCGAGGAGATGTCACACGTTGCTGAAACCAGCACAGAGGGATCCAGTCTGTACCCGGAGGGCAGTTTGGGAGCTGTGCACAGTGATGGGTGCCA
Organism: Oxyura jamaicensis; assembly: GCF_011077185.1. Lineage (NCBI taxonomy): Eukaryota > Metazoa > Chordata > Aves > Anseriformes > Anatidae > Oxyura > Oxyura jamaicensis. Next base: position 3,495,420 of record NC_048912.1, read on the forward strand.
CCTGGTCTCTTAATGGCAGGTGACAAGGCATCCTCTGATAGCCCTGATAATTAAGGTTTTGGTATTCCCTATGAAGCCTAACAGACAACCTGGAATTAACCTATCTGAGCACCATTTGTTTTTGTCCTCTTGAGAGCAGAGCTGGCCCAGAGCTGTTTGTTGCAGAGTCCCTGCAGCTGCTGAGAGTCTTCTGATGATCTGCAGATGTCTCGAGCCTGTTCCAGTCTTCTGGGTGAATCAGGATAATTCCAGACTGGAAATCACTTGGGGTTACTCTCCCTGCTATGTTGACTGATGTTTTGTTACCCCAGTACTGATCAGATCTCAAAGCTCTTGCTCTCTTCCCAGTTACTTGTTGGATCCAGATCATGCAGTGGAGCATCCCAGTGAGATGATGAAAGAGATCACCAGCTCTAAGCATTCACGTAATTAACCTTCCCACCATTCCCCAGAAATATCCTTTTTCATTATACTTGTGACTGAGTCTGAACCTTGCTCCAGATGGCAGTGGGCTGAGGAGATGAAATTTTACTGTAGTCAGAGCTCACAGATACACAAAAGAGGGAAATTGTGAAAAATTGCAATGACAAGGTTGTTTGGATATCTTGTGATGTTCTGGCTTTAGAGAAATCCATGCCTAATTTGCCTGCATGGCAAGGTAAACTAAAGACCATATAATTCTATTTAAGCTTAACATAGCAGAGGAAGAAACCCATGAAACCCATGTCTCCTGGACTCCTTGTTGTATGTGAGCATTGGGGCTTACTTTTACACGTGCTGCTTAGTTGCTTGATGCTAAAGAATTTAGGATAAAGTATTTCTGGGATTTTGTTGGTTACTACAGAACTTAAGGCATTGCCTCTTCCTTATTCATACTTTCTTTGGACCATACCGTGATCAGGTGCAATTTCAGGGGGACACGGAGGAGAAACACCTCCTGGTTTCTTGCACCTCCCTGTCCTTCCTTCCTGCACCCCTGTTGCTGTGAGAACCCACTGCTTGTTCCTCTAGTTGTCGTGAGGCTGAGCTTGAGAGAGAGAATGCAAGCCCCTTCCAGAAGCCAAGCTGGAGCTTTATATAGACTTTTTCAGGCAGTGACAGGATGAGAATCTGGTGTATGTAGTGCTGGGATGAACTGCTTATCTTGGGCAAGGCGTGCACAAGTGGGTAGTGTCTTACTGAGCTGGAGGCTCAGAGGGGAGTAAGAAGGCACCTTCCCACTTGTGGGATGTGGTGCAGCATCGCTCTGTGTTGTGGGATGGGTGTCTCATGGGGGCTGAAATCCTGACCTGGATGACAGACAGGGAGTTGGTAGAGTCTGGGCAGACCTGAAACTGTCTCCGTACCTTCATTTCCCACCTCTTTGCTTCACCTTCATTTTGCATCAGCATTTGTCACTGCTTTTTCTCTCTTTCTCTCCCCATTTTTTTTCTTTTCCCCCCACCCTGTTTTTAACAATCCTACTTCCAAGCCTAGAGCATGTAGGAGTGCTTGAACTTAGGAAATATATCCTGTTCTGTTCAGTGTGGGACTTCTTCAAAGGTTAGCTGCATTTCCAAACAGCATCATCTGTAGCAGTGCATTGAGGTTTAGAGCATTGTATATTAAACATGCAAACAGATGCTTTTCACAATAGCTGCCTCATCTTTCACCAGATATTAATAATGCAGGGAGTTCTAGATCATCTGTCCTTGTCATTGCTGCTGCATATTGATATAGTCACAGTGACTAGCTGTTAGCAAAATGTGTGAAGATATTCCCTGACCTTTTCCCTTCTCCCCACCAATAACTCCTGTATTTTCCGTGGAGGTAACCAGCACCATATCCTGGCAGCAGTATTTCGGTAACATCCATGCTGTGGACTCTGGATACAATCAAATATAGGCCTCAATACTTTTCAGGACAGTCACTTTGGTGCAGATCTCTGTGATCCCCTGATTTATTCATAAGATCCTCCTCGTTGCCAAACAGCAAAATCTAATTCCCGTTCCTGTCTCTGATCTCTGACTCACATCACTGCAGGGTACAAGTATCCATCACCAGGCACAGCCCTGCCTACAAAGCTGTAGGATGGCAGAGAGGAAACTTGAAGATGTCTGGGGGGTTTTAGTCCCAGATTTTTTAAAGACCCAGATTTTTTAAAGACCGAGTTTGTGGAGAAGTGAAGTGGTTTATGTCTCCTGTAACAACTCTCCCCATTGCAGAGGTAGGAGGGAGTTGTAAGGCAACCCTCTATTTTTGTTCCTGAAATTCAGGCTCACTCGGATACCTGTGGGTGACAGAACTGAGGTGGATGGCACCCTGTTGTGCTGCTGTCCGTGCGAGCAGGGCTGGCCCTCGTGGCTGTTCACCGGCGTGCAGCCTGCGTTGGGAAGTGTGGGTCCTGGGGTGCCTCCTGCAGCTGGCAGGCACAGCCACCGCCTGCCTGCGTGGGCAAACACTGGCAGCTGCTTCTGCAATGCTCCAGTTCCCTTCTCCCTGAAAGCCACAGTGCAGTGCTGCCTCCTTATTCCAAACAAAATATTTGTTAAAGCTCCTCCTTCAGTCTGTTATTTTCTCTGTGTTGATGGTGCTGGCAGGAGGTGGCCTCTGGGTGGATTTTCCCTTGCTGGTGTCAGGCTGGAGCTGAGCCCTGCTTGCGTGGGGCGAGCACGAGGAGACTCGTGTCCTCGGGGGGCAGCTGATGAGAAAAGTGACCTCGCTGGAGAAATGCACACTGGCACCCATGGGCAGGGTCATAGCAAGGGTGCTGGGAGCCAGAGCTGGGGTGGGGGTGCTGAGAGGCACCGCGGGGCTTCCTGCAATGCTGAGGACAAGGACTGACTCTCCCGGAGCTCTTCCAGTAGCCCCCAGACTGGTGTAATTAATGAGACATCCTGCTTTATGTAATAATGTGTTTTGTGTGAGTCACCCTAATGAACAAAAGCAATTCCATGTGCCTCCTAATGGGACTTCTGGTCTTTATGTCCCTGTGTTTGCTGCGAATTATTTAAGGCATCTGGAGGGATTTGTGAGTAATGAAATCTCTGCTGATTCTGTCTCACCTTACGTGACTCCAACGATCTGGTCAGTAGTTTAAGGTCTGTTTTGGGCTTGTACTTCACCTGAAGATCTGCCAGCTTGCAATTTTCTCACTGTTCTTGTTCTCTACTTTCCTTTAGCTCTTGACTGCATTTCCTTTGCCTCCCATCAGCTTAAAAATGGATTGCATGTCTGCCTTGGGTTTGCTGAGGCTGGGCCTGTCAGAAAAGGAAGCAAAGCAATTTAGCTCTTAAATTTAAGGATGGTAGCAGTATCCATGGCATGATCTTATTCAGGCAAGTGTGTGTAGTGCGTGCAAGATGTGCCCAAGTGCTTTCCATAATTCAGGCTCATGGACCTCACAGACCCTCTCCCTCCCATTGCAGGCAGAGGATGAGGAGAGAAAGCACAGGACTTCTTGGCTTCGATGTTCAAAGGAATGAGCAGATCACATGTCTTGATGGGTGGAGATTTTGGTAGTCACGTCAGTTTTGTGGTAGATTTATTATTTCTTTCATTTTTATTTTTTTTTTTTAATCTTTCATGTTCACTTTTTCACTCGGTGCCCTGAGGTTGTGTTGCACTTCGGACTTTGCAGTTATGTGAAGACGTTCTTCTAGATGCAGCCTTGAACAGGGAGCCTGAAGGAGACTTTGGGAAGATTAAATATTGCTTTGAGAGAGTGAATGAGAGCAGACAGCCGGTATTTCCCAGAGCTAAGAGCTGGTGCAGAGCCTTAGCACTTTGTAGCAGCTCTGAATCTGCCACTGCCAATGGCCAAAGGGGATAAAACCGAACATCTGCCAGCTGTGACTTTTGACCGGAGAGGGACGATTCTCCTTATTCCAAGGAATGAGACTCTGATTTAAAGAACTTCAAGCCCTGCTTTTGCTGGTATTAGAATGGCACAGATGTTAGGGTCATGCCTTTATTTTTGGAGCCTGCTTGAGATTACAAGCCTACAACAGAGCAGTCGAAAGGGAACCAGTTTCCCTTGAAGGTCATTTCCTTCTAAGAGGCTTTTGTGGAAGCAAACCAAAGGGGTCAAAGCTGCAGTGAGACACAAGTTGCACTTGCATCGGACACAAGTGCCTCAAGTTCTTGCCCTTTTCTCTCATTTGGTGCACATTGCCTAAATCCTAAAGTATCCAACCCATGAAATGTCAGGAAATAGTAGTTTAGGGGACAACATCTTGAAACACATCTTCTCAGAAAGCAGTGGTTGCTAGTAATGGTTAAGGTAACCAGGTGCAGTGGGATATTTTTATCTTCTCTCCCTGAGTAGGAGGACTTAAGAAGACTTCAAAAAAACAGAGCCAATTTTATTTTTAAGCATAATAGTTAAATAGCTTGGGATTTTTCTACAGCCATTATAGACCAGACCTTTGAAAGATCCAACCCCTTTGTCTCACTGTTAAGGTCCCAAAGGGGACTTTAAAACAGAAGCCAATGCGGTTGGCATGTCAAAGTGCGTGAAGGGGACATATCCTGGCGGTGTGGCATTTGGCAATGGTTATTTATTGCTAGCAGTTAAAGAAACCTGGAAGTGGTTTTAAGTTATAGCAGGAGCCAAATGAGGAAGGGTGGTAAAAGCTGCCCTTCCCCAGCATTGCTGAGCCCCTGATGGCAAGGCTCGGAGGAGTGGCTTCATGGTAGCCTTATTCATACATCCGTCTGGTCTCACTTTCTCATTCCTTCTCTCTTCAAAAAAAGCCCCAGGAATTTGAATGTCTGCAGGCACAGTTAAAAGGAATACAAGTAGTCATGCTAACAAGACTCGTATGTATTCATGATGTCCCTTTCCCTGCTAGGGAAAAATTTGCTTCTGTAACAGACTGCAAATGCGTTGTCTGGTAGACTAATGTGCTGTGTGAATTTACAGGTATTTGTTAGAGGTGACATGGTCACGTTCCTGATGAAAGCAATAGAACTGTGATAACACATGAAGAAAATCCCCCCCAGACCCATAGACAATATGAACAGGAATCCACCAAAGCATGACTGCCAATTCTTCCCAAGATGCAAAGTTTAAAAATGTTTAGATGGAGGCACAAACAGTACAAGCAAATCCATTTCCATGTGCAAAATTTTCTGTTAGCAATTGTAAATTGGACAGTGAGTTGAAATTCTCCCCAGTGGAGAAAGGGAAAGCACAAAGGCTTCTTCCCCTCTAAAATCTTGTTTGTCTCTGTGGTACTTACAGAGCCCTCATTAATGAAGTATTTAAGCATGTTACAACCTTATTGCAGCCCCTGAGAATAACATTCATTTTACAGACATAAATTAAAGTGCAGGAGCTGTGTTAACACTTACCTTGGCTCAGCTGTCCTGGGAACAGCAGCCTGCAGTGCTTCCAAACTCAAATCTACTCATCCACGGTGCCCTTGTGGGCAGGCTGTGCTGCAGACCCCAGCGGCTGTGGTGGAAGGTAACAACATCTGCTTAGGATCCTGGGGCCATTTTATTTCCCCAGCCTCAGCCATCTGGTGGCTCTGACAAAGCAGGTATGTGGGGGTCAGGCACGGCCATGGCAGTCCATCTGCCTTGTAATCAGAGGGTGGGCACCCAAACCCCCTCCAAGTGAAGAGCACAGTCCTTGGGGCTGGCCTCTGGCCACGTCTCGGGGTGGTCCGTCACTTCAGAGCAGATGCAGATTGGAAGTGCAGCTTCTTCAAGGTTATACGGACTGGCTGTGGGCAAATCTGGCTTCAAGTCCTTGAAAGCCCAGCTAAGCAGCAACGTCATAGGTCCTCGGGTCTGTCTGCCAAAAGAGAGGCCTTTTTTTCCTTGCACAAGTCTCCCAGGCATGGGATGCAGGCACAGCACAGCTCGGGGGCGATGCTCAGGACACAGCCCGTGAGGAAGAGGAGCGGGTTCCCCAAGGTGAGATTTGGCTCTTCCCAGGCAAGAGCCCCTCGGAGCTGAAGAGGATCCAGGACCTTGCAAGGAGGAGGACATGCTGTGGGGCCTCTGCCCACAGCCCCTGGTCAGGATGTTTCAGGAGGGCTTTTTTCCAGTTATTCCTATATTTTTCCAGTTTTTCCTATAGCTATTTATCCTCTTTTCAGAAAAATCTTACTTCGACCCTGAATTGAGCTGTCTGGGGACAATTTTCATCCTCTTTGTGAATGCCCTCTTGCTTCCAATACCGCAGGTGGCTGAATGCTTTGCAGATGAATCGAAGTGGAGGAAAAAAGCCCTAATTAGCTGCTTGCTTCACCGTTTCAAGTCATGACAAAGAGGTTCCGAAGTTGTGGCTCAAAGGTACTCAGTAAATAAGATAACTAAATACAATGCTTTTTTATCTCCGTTAAATATGTTAGATGGCTTTGAAGAAAGTCTGAAAAATAACAAGGCAAAGATAGAACAGTAATGCTGGTGACTTCGCATGGAAGTCAGGAAATTCCCTATTTATCCCACAGTGCTTCCCTGGACTGCTTTAAAAGCCAAGAATTAAGAATCATCATTAAATACCATCCATTTTCCGTTCCTGGCATATATTTAACAATAAATGGAACATGAATTTTCAGTCCTCAACGTTCACCAAGTATTTCAGTCCTGAGATTTTCTGCCCAGAGGGCTAAGGGTAAGACAGTTTGTTCAACAGGCAAGAGATTGTGTAAAGAGGAACCAGTGACTTCAGGCAGAAGTTTTCTTGTGTATTTGAGCGTGACGCTTGTTTACTGTCACTGACTTGAAAGCTTTATTTAACTAGTGCGTGCCTCAGTTTCCCTCTGTGTTGAGGAAATAAATGTTTGAACACCTTTGGTAGTTCACAGAACTCAGTAGAAAAAAATCAACCAGAAAGAAAAATAACATGGTAAGAGAGCTCAGCCAGTTGCTGTTGTTTATTTGCCTTAATGTGGTGCCTAGAACTTGCAGTGTTGACACCTCTGAGCAGTCCAAAGGTGGTGTCACTCTACCAAAGGTGGCATCCCGCTATGGGGACCTCTGGGGACCTGGGGGAAGGCACAGCACAGACGGGGCTGCACAACCTGACCAGCTCAACCAACTTCACAGCCACTGTTGCTGCCTTTCATTCTGGTTCAGTTTGATCATGTTCTGTTTTGTGGTGTTTCTTGTTGTTTTGCTTGACTATTTTCAAAAATTCAGCTGCTGTCCCAGCTAATGCAGAATGAGGAGCACTGGGGAAGCTTTCTGCAGCGTCTCTAAGCCAGAAGAGAAAGCAGCATCCTGCTTGGAAGGGAAACACAGGCTGGGTGTAGAAACACCTGAATGCTGCAGATGAAGTCCAAATTAAAAAGCTTATTAAGGAGCAGGGGAGAGCTTCCTGTAAGGAGAGCAGTGGGAGCCGTCACTGGCAGGATACCCTGTGCTGGCAGGGGGAATGGTGACTTTTGGATGGCTTGTTGTCTCTAACAGGCACTATATTAAATTCACCTAAATTCTACAGCAGCCTTGGGCTATGAAATTAAACAAGTCCGAAGGATGCTGTGGGGAGAGTAAATGAGGAGAGTTTGTGGAACTATTTATTGCTGTAGAATATATGCTTTTTGGAGCATGATTATGAAGAATGTAAAATAAATTAGTAGCAGACTAGAAATCAATTTCCTTTCACATACAGTTATTCTTAGTAGTGGTAATCCCTCCTCTCAATAATTTTAAAATCAAAAATTGGTTCAAAGTTTGCTCTTCATTGGGAATATGTCTCTACGAGGCATTGGAAATCTTCTTTACTACTTTCCCATAAAGACCAGTTGACAAATATATTAGTCATCATGGGAGTGGGAAAGTATATTTATATTTTTCAAGACATAACAGCAGCTCCCCCCCTTCCTCCAACTTTGGCAGTCCTTTTTTTTCTGAGCTTTTTGTTGACACCTGGAAGGGAAATAAGAAAAGGGGAGGAACGCGTGGGGCTCCAGCAGCAGAGCTGCACGTGGCTGGGGGATCGGGGCCAGGTTGTGCAGCATCGTTTGTCTACAGCTGTTTTTGTGTGTGCCTGTCACAGTTTGCAGACAGAAAGGTATTCTGGGTGAGGGCTCTGAATACTTCTCCAAAATTATTTTTATACCCATTGTATGGCTCTTAAGTCACAGGGAGTAAGGGGATTGAAAATGGCTTTTTAGTAATCAAGACTCAGGCCCTACAGCTCACAAGAAGTTTGTTAGCAAACTCACCGATGTGTAATTAGAGGTGTTCAAGTGTTTGTGTACATAGAAAATGCCTTTTCTGTAAAAAAAGATCTTTTTTTTTTTTTTTTTTTTTTTTTTTTTTTTTTTTTTT
>NC_048912.1:3503787-3558650 GCF_011077185.1 Oxyura jamaicensis
TTTTTTTTTTTTTTTTTTTTTTTTTTTTTTTTTTTTCCATGGAAGAAAATGATCTTAAAGGAAGCGCATGGATGTTTCTGGTTTGTCAAAAAGATTTAAATGGAACACATCATTCCTGACTAGCGGATCCGGATCGACCTATCCCGGCATATTAAACCAAATCAAAACATGTCATTTTCAGTTAATTCAGTGTTTCTTTGTGTTGGCCAGAGCTGACTGAGTGCCTGCAGGAGCTGGGGTTCAGACGCTCTGTGCTGTCCTCCCGCTGCCCGACAGTGCCGGGGCTCTCGTGCCCCCGGGGTGCAGAGCAGGGCCCCAGGGCGGCCGGGTGGGACAGAAGGACGGACGGCCAACGGACGGAGATGGCATTGGGGTGGAGAGCCCAGGCTGGGCAGGTAAGCTGCTTGGCTGCTGCAACAGTTCAGCCAGGCAAAGCAAAACGTTTTGATTTATGTATGTACAAATCTTTCTAAACAAAACACATTAAGGTAATCAGGTTTTCTGATGGATGGGAGCTGGGGTTTGCGATGTTCTCTTACACTTGCCTATGACTCACATTTGATTTACCGTTTCTTTGCACAAAACTCCCTCTCTGCTGCCTCTTGCTGTCTGGTTGTTTGAGCCAGCACTGGATGGAACAGGAGCCACCACTTACCTTTTTTTTTTTTTTTTTTTATTATTATTTTTTTTTTCCAAAAATTGAGTCACTTTCAGCTTCAGCGTAGCCAAACTCCTCTCTTAATCTCCTCATTTGCAAAGCTTCACAGATACGTTTCTGTGCCTTTGTTTCTGGGAAAAGTTTGGGTTGCTGTCTTGATCTGTATGCTCACGTGGTGTGCGTGATACTGGAAAGCACACCGCCTGCACTGCTAATAGTAAGTATCTGACAGAGACAGAATAAATAGTTCGTGTGCATCTTGTAGACTGGGAGAGTCAGATCTACCTCTAAGTCACTCTTCTTTAAGTGAGTAAAACGCTCTGTCTCTCAATGAATTTGCACGAAGACAAACCTGAAGTATTCCCATGCCTGAAGTAGGTTGACCGAGTCCATCTAATTAAGCAAAGGCTTTTCCTTACAAACATCATTTGTAAACACTGGTTGCATTCAACTGAAATGTGAAACATCAGTTTACTTTAACTCAAGCTTTGCCCTCATTGAGGAGGAATGCTCATAGAGCTGCTCATGGATTTTGGTTTTGTTGAATCAGAAATTCAGCAGGGTGTTAAAGGTGTGAAGGCCTGGGGAGGCTGGCACCCACTGGGATTACCTAAGGGTGACGCTGACTTCCCTCCCAGGCCCGCTGGGTGCTGAGTGCGATTAAAGGCATGCCGGGGGGGCTGTGTGCCATTAATTCTATAGAGGAAATCTCTTGCATTATTCATCAGATGTATACAGCCTATTCTAAGAGCAGAGAAAATAAAGAAGCACCTTTAGATGTATTGTAACATCTGTGAGTACAGCTGGCTCTTTTTCTGTGTGTTCTACTTATTATGTGCAATTTGTATGTTTTCTCCTCCATCTTCAGTTAAAAAAAAGAAAAAAAAAAGAAAGAAAGAAAAAGAAAATAAAAAAGAAAAAATCTCTAAAGAGAAGAAACTTGCAAAGCTTGTTATTACCAGGGCAAAACTCCCACTCCTCCTGTAGAGACAGGAACGGCCAAGCTCTCATTCAGCCTTGGCTGTAATACCTGCTATCATTTGTCAGCCTTCACGTAATCAGGTAATTTACTATAATTCCTCCACTTTCAATCAAGCCCGGTGAGCAGATGGCAGAATTCAAGCCTGTAGGTTTTGTTGGATGCCGCAGCCCGGCTCCAGCCCCGGCACCATCCCTGCCCTCATGGCAGAGCCCAGCTCCGCTTACACCATAGCTGGGGGCCTGGGCCAGGCAGCCCCACCTGGATGGAAATGACAGTAGACACCTTATTCCTTAAATTGCAGGAGCAGAAATTTGACAGTCTCCAGCACCAAATAAATACTTTCCGAGAAGCATGTGTGAGCCGTCGCTGTTTCACAGCCACAACGCTGCCATGTGGCATCTCAGTGATGAGGAGCAGGTACATGGGGATGAAGGAGAACAGACATTGGGATTTAGTATGGGATCCAGTCTGCCAAAGGTTTGGCCAGAAAATGCAATGCCCAGTGTCTCTTTTCTCCTGTCTCTGAGTAGCAACACCAACCTTCCCCACTGAAGATGTGAAGCCTAACGCACAAATGTCCATGAAATGTTCAGATGAAAAAGAGTGAGCAAATCTGAAATGTTTATTACTATTATGCAAGATTTTAGCAGCCCTTTCCAGGCGGCTGCTCCAGAAATAATGTTTGGCTTTTGAAGCAGGAAGGCCTTGTGTGCGCTGCCTGTATGCAGAGGGAAGGCAGACCAGCTTCTCCCAGGAAGCTTGAGTCCACCAGCATCCTCTGGGACGCGCCGTGAGGGCTGCATCTCCATGAAGCATAAGCTCTCCTTCCAGGTTTACCAGGTGGCAGCACATTTGTGTGTGTTTTTGCCCAAACTGCTGAGGGCTTCCATCAGATAGAAGCAATGTCAGATTGGACAGACTCGCTGCTTTAGGACTTCTTTATTAAGAGCTGCTTAAAGATGTGTAATCCTTTCATGCCTGCTCCCAGAGGAGGGCTGGAGGCGGGTGCTGGGCTTGGTGCATTAGCATCACTTTTCTGATTCAGAATCGCTAAGCACCCCAAGAAACAGTGGGAGAGCTACCTGGAAAACCTGGGCACATCGATGCAGCACAAGCATCACTGACAACCTGGGAGGCTTGCACCATGCTTGGGATGAACACATGGTGTGTGGCACTTGTCTGTTGCTCCTTGCAACTGCTCGAGGACTTCTCCTGTTGAGAACGGCCAGTGCTGCCAGAGCACCACAGATCTGGGGTCTGTTGAGCACCATGGCCTGGTTAGAAGGGCTGAAAGGGGCTGAAGGGGCCTCCTGGGAGAACTCATGACTCCAGCACTGGTGTTTTGGATTGACTGGAACACTGTAAGTGAAGAGCAAGAGGTGCATGGGGCCACGGTGACCCTGGCTGAATTGTGGCAGAACTGTGTTCTGTACACATGGGTGCTGAGTTTGGAAGCTCTGCAGAGCTTTACCAGGCTGTTGGAAATGTTAACCAGGGGCAGAGAGAGACGTATTTTATCTGGTGGGAAAAATGAGAGAAACAGAGGGAGACGAGCACATTTCTGTGTTGCTTTTGTTGCACATGTTCATGTTCTGATGGCTGGTCCTTCTGCTCCCTCATGCCCATGGTCCTGAGCTGTGTGGTTTGAGGGCTGGCAATGACCAGAGGCTTGCTCTAACACCCCTTTCCCCTCCCTCCTCAAGCTGTGGAGATGAAAGATGACTCCTCAGCTCTGATAGCCATTGTCTCCTTCTGTAGGTTCATCAGGTGCGACAGGGACTCAAGCTTGTCTGAGCCTTGATGATAAGCTCTCCTTGTTAAAAGCCATTATATTCGCTACTAGCTGAGTATAATTCTGACTGACTACTGCAGTTCTCTTCTGCATGTAATTGAATTCATATTCATCATAAAGCAATGAAAAATAAATTGTGTGTGTGTTTTTTCTCCCTCATAAAGCAAGGCATGCCGCTGGCTCTGCCTTCTCTGTAATCTTCCCCTTTGCTACATATTGTAATAGAATTCACAGGAACAGAACAGTCGAAATAGATTGAGCTTTTTTGACCCACCTAGCAGAAAAAGAGCTTTATTTCAATGCTGAGGAGGAATTGATTAATTCAGTTGGCTTTGGGGAAAAAGCTAAAGCCTTAGTTTAAGATGCTTCAACACCAAAGAGCAGAGCTCGCTCAGTTGCAGGCTGAGGTGGTGTGGCAGAGGCCCTGTGCCACCAATCAGTTGGTTTGAGTCTGAGGTCTTAAAGGCTTAATGTGTTTCCACACAAAGTCTCCCAGTTCAAGCCTCTGTACCTTGTGTGCTTCCAGCAGGTGAAATATTCCAGTTCAAAAGAACCTCCCAGTCCTGCACGTGGCACCGTTGTGACCAGTTCAAGGAACCCATCATCCCAGAGTCCTGGTGGTCCCTTGTGTTGCTCTGCTGGATAGACATCTACCTCTGAAGGAAGCTCTCTAAGTTCTCTATAAAAGCCTCGCACCTGGGCATCCCACAAATGACAGCAAGTTGGTGGGGAGCTAGCCAGCTGAGGCTGTTGCCTCCTCCCTGCCTTTGTTTAACCTTTTATTTTTTTTTTCCTCTGTCTTTGATAGGATCCAGAAAGCAGGATCTGATGGTGCCTGTGAGCAGGGCTGCTACTGCACTGTAGAAGTCCATCAGAAATGCTCTGACAGGAAGAAAATATGTTTTCTGCAGCCCCTGGCTCCCTGCCAGCTGTGCTTCAGACACAGACTAGCCCAGACAGTCCTAATACATCATAATATTAGTGAGTTTTGTTCAACAAAGGGTTCAAATGTCTTTCCAGTTAATTATTAATTTCATTACAGCGAAATCATTAATTACATTTTAATACTGAAAGATGATGCTTCTGCAAATTATGAAGCGAACATTAGGAAAAGGAATAAAGAGGAACTCACTGGTAATGAGTCCTGAGAGCTATGTGAGTGCTCTTTGGGAGCTGCAGAGGCTGTGGTCCTCTGTGAGGCTCCCACTTCTCTGCTCGTCCTTTCTCCACTGCCTCCTCCCAGCACTTAAGTTGACAAACATGTAGGATGTGGGCACCAAGCAGGGCAGATGTGTGAGCAACTGCCCTGCATAGGACATAGTTTCCATCCTAAATTAGTGCTATTGCACCCCAAGAATTCCCCATCCTTCCTTAACCTCGCTCAGGTTGGCTGACCTCCCAGAGAGCCCTTCTCTCTTGCAGTGAAACCTCCTCGAAGCAATAATAAGAAAATGCAGGGCAGAGTTTAGTCTGTGGGCTCCTGAGGGAGACCTCTGCCTCAGGTGAAACCTGGACCCATGGCTGAGGAGCAACATCTTCCTCTCCCATCACTAGGAATGAAGGTACGTGGCCATACGATGGGGTGAGGAGGGTTAATTCTTGACTACACTGCAAGACAATACAAGCAGCACCCTCCTCTGGGGACCAGGCCTGGGTCACCTTTGCTCTGGGTGGTTTGCACTGGTGGCTGTGTCATACCCAAGGGAAGAGCTGAGGCTGTGATGATCTAATTACAGTCAGCAATTGTTAAAATAATTAATCTGTTTTCTGCCTTATGAGGGAAGTCATGAATTAAAACCTGCAAAAGGGAAATCTGATACATGATACAGTAACCCTACTGGGCATTTGACACTCTTCTCTAAATTAGAAGTCTATTTTGAAGGCTGTTCCTTGGAGTATCATATTCTGCATAAATACTCTCTCTGTTTTCACCCTTATAGCTTTGATATTTTCTATAGCTCAGTAAACATTTGCCACAGCAAGTAGGAATTACCATGCGGATCAGAGAAGTGGTTTCCTCAGGTCAGAAACCCATCTCTGCTGGTGGCCAGCAGCTTTGAGAGGGGGCGAGAGGAAGCTGCAGAGGAAGAGGTGCCAGAAAGAAAGATGATGCCAATGTGCACATTAAGTATCAGTTAGTAGCTGTCGTCTTAGAGGGTTTCTTACACAGTTCTTTCAGAGCATGTCCTTTGAAAACGTAATTTATTCCTCAGTTTTACTGACAGGGAAACTGAGGAGTAAAGAGGTAAAATAACTCTGAGATTATCCAGTCTGTGAAAGACAACGGGGAAGAGAACCCAGACCTCCTGTGTCCCTTTCCAGTATTTCATTTGTTAGGTGTTACTGTTTCCTGATTCCTGTGGGTTTAGTTCATATGCAGGTCCTTCTAAAGCCATTACTTCTGCTTTTTTTTTTTTTTTTTTTTTTTTTTTTAAAAAAACTGCTTTTTTTTTTTTTTTTTTTTTCCTGTACAGCTTTTGAGACAGCGTGATCAAAACCGAATGCAGTGCTCAAGTGAGATCATGTCGTTGGTTTATACAGCCGCACATTGATACGGGCATCCAGATGCTTTGCTTGCTTTGATTCCTTTGAGTTGCCTCATGCTGGTGCACAGTATTTTTTCCAATGGCTTACAATTAATTTAGACCCCAGCAGGAGGTCTTGATTCTTTTCAAGAAATGTTGGAGAAAAAAAAAAAAAAGAGGAAAATTCATTCAAGTAATGGCTGTGTCTAACTGACAATGGCTGTGTTCTGACAATGGAAGTGAACAATCTCAGCTTCCCCTCAAAAAAAGAAAGCAAAGACAAATATTTCAACTTCTGATAACTTCAAAGAGGGTGATCTAGAATGCACACAGATGCGTACAAATTCCTTATAATAACATAAGCATAATAGATAATTGCTTATAATGTGATTTTAAAAAAATATTTCCCTTTTTTTAAAAAATCTCATTTGCCTCACCTGTCAATGAGACTGGATGGGTCTTCTTTCCAGGGTGCTTCAACTGTGCCTACCCACAGGCTTTAAGCTAATGCCCAGATTTGTCCAGGCCTGCTGAAGTCCTTAAAGCACTCTCCAGGCCCATCTGGGCTTGAAAAGGTCTTGTTTGAACTCTGGTGAGGGGTTGCTTTTGAAGACTGATGGACAGAGATGCAGAAGGTGGCCCTGCAGAGTCCCTGTCACAGCTACTGATACAGAGGAGCAAGGTTTGCCAAAGGGAGATGCTGGCACTGGCCACCAGCAGGACACAGACAACTGAGGTCTTCAGCAGAGCAAATACAGAGCAAGGTTGCAAGGTAGAAGGCAGGTTCATCGAGGGCAGCTCTCTCTGGTTATGGAGATATTTAAGGGGATATTTAAGCTCTGCAACAGAAGGGGTGCAAAGTCTGCTTGTGCAAGGACACCTGTGTTAATAGTTCAAGTGACAGGAATGGGGATGTTACAGCAAAAGGAGGCTTCAGGGGGACTTCTGTCTGGAGATGAGGCAGAAACTTTTTTATTATTTTTTTCAATAGCCCTCTTTTCTCTCTAGCAAATGAGCTTTTCCAGTACTACTGCAAACCAGAGACTGACTGGGTGGAGAATCCAGTGACTGAGCTGGAAAAAAGAAGCAGGAGCCCTAAGGCCCAGCTCCTGCAGGCCATGGCAAGAGAGGGAATTACACAAAGTCCTCTCTGACCTTCCAATGTTAGGTTCAGTTTGATGTTTAGGAAGTAGTGACAGGGCACCTGGCATTTCCCCTGAAGCTACGAGACGGGTTAACTACAACAAATAGGCAAATAGCCAACCTGATGCTCCTATCCTAACTCGCAGGACATGTATCCTCACGGGGGACAGCAGCAGGGAGACAGCCAGCCATCCTCCTCCGAACCGCAGCGCTGTTCAGGAAGAAAACCAGCACTTATCCTCAGATGCTTAAACTGATTGCATCCATGCTCCGCCTGGTCAGCCTCTGAATACCACTTCCCCTCGCCTGAGTCATTTAATCACCACTGCCAATCAGCACCATTGAGCAGAGCAACAATACGTCTCAAAGCTCAATCACCTTCATAATCGTCTCACTGTCAGCACATGTGTCTCCCTGGAGGGCAGAATTACTGACAGATGAGATGCAGGGTGTTTTTGTAATTGACATGTTCCCTTGGGTGTGTGTGTGTGTCTCGTGAGGACACGTGGCTGCGTACATGTACGAGGGTGTGTATGCTGCGCTTTTAAATGTACTTGTTGGGAGCAGCATGCCTTCAGAAAGGGAATTATGCATTTCAACAGAATTTGCAGCTTCTTAACTGGTCAATCAGTTGAGAAATGCATAGAAACAGCAGTGGTGTGGCGAGGCTGACAGTGACGCTGGCCAATATTTAAGTATTAAATGGGTCCACGTGGTGATGAGTCCACGAGAGACCACATGCTGGAAGGTCTGTGTTGTCATCACATGGTGCAAGCTGCTCGTGTTTCTCTTTTTAAATTCAGCAACTTTATCTGGCTATTACCTCGTGGAGTCTGAAGTCTGGAGAACCTGGAGAACCATCTGGTCAGTCCCTTCCAGCCCGCGTGGGTGCTCCAGGGAGGCTGGGCAATCTCCCTGCCCACCGCCCCATCTGTCACCCCTTCCTTCCCAGCAAAATTGATCCCTGAAGGCCTGCAATTCCTGTAGAAACTTCCAATTTCAAGAGATGGTGATTTTCCTGCAAAGAACCATTTCAACTGAAAGATTTCCAGCACTAATAGCTATTCCTTCCTTATTCTTTTTCAGCTTTCTCTCTGCTTCATCCCTCCTGACATGCAGCAGCTGGAGATAAACCCTCTTCACCTTTGTGCCCTGGAGCAGCCTGTCTGGCACCCTTCACAAGTCCCACCTTTGCTTTCTGGGAAAGTCCAAGCAGCAATGTCACCCACTAGCTGAGATGTGACAACAGGCATCCGGCCCCACAGCACTTGTGCTGAATGGCATCGCTGGGATCATTAGCTTTTGACCCGCTGCATAGTGCAAGGCTGGTGGTATAAAATACTCTGTTGTGATTCATCACCCGCAAGTCTAGGTACTAATTATAATCCACCTCTTATGTGTGCCAGTAGCCTATAATTTTAATCCCAAACATTTGTGTGTGTAATGAGGCAATGCTTTTATGGCTTATATCCTGGTGTAAGCCTGTGATTTGTATCATGCTGGAAATACAAAATCAAATAAGAGGGAATAAAAATAAATAATGGCAAACTTTTGCCCTTTGAATTTGACATATAAAAAGTGTTGTGATGACTTTAAAGTTTGCAGGGAAAACAAGTGTATGTGCATGTCTCCACGGCTGTGTTTCTGGTTTTATACATTTATATAAAGGTAACGTTCAAAGCCCAGTCTTTCTTCCCTGATGCTCAACAAAGCAAATCTTGATATCCATTGACCCGGGGGAATGCTGTGAGCAGGATCAAATTGGAGTCATTTCTGCCTTTGACTTACCAAGACGGAATGCGAGCACAAGTGCCTGCACGCAGACCTGCCTCTGGCTGGCTGTCCCAGGAGCTCCCAGCAAAAACTTGGCTGTCACATCTGGAAACTTTGGGGCTGCCACACAGCCAGTGCTGGGACCCAGACCGAGGGACGTGGAGTTACCTGCTGCGTACATAATTTTCAGGGTACAGATGCTGCTCCTGCTCTGTCATTGCCACCTCTAACAATACAATTCCTCCAGTAACTGTGGTAGGGCCTGATGGCCACGCAAGCTGATGTACTGTGCGACACGTGGGCAGAAGGCTGAAGAGGTGGGAGCTGTCAGGAAATGTGCTCTTATTTAATCTGTACCAAATCAGAAAAATTCCCCCACAGGGTGGAAGATAATCATGAAGAATCTGGGGGTTCTGGGCACCTTTTCAGTGAGGAATGGTGGCATATCTGGAAAGGGGGAGCCTGTCTGGGAGCTGGATGCCATGGCAAGAAAGGGAGATGAGGTGAGGTAGACCAGCGAGCACAAGGGCAAAACCCTGTGAACTATATCCTAAAATTTCGTGTGCCACAACTCACATGCACACACTGGATGAGCTGTGAGCCTTAGGAATGGCTTTTGGGGGAGGCTGGTGCCATGGGTCCTGCTGCAGCATTGCAGACTGGACTGGTGCAAATCACCTCATCCCCTGCTCACTGCCTGCCCTCAGCTGGGGCCTGAGCTGAGCCAGCCCCAGTGCCAGCAGACCTTCCCCTAGTCTTGTGGTGGCACATGCTGGGAGGTCAGCAGTGTGGGACCAAGGCTTGAGGCTCTGCAGCAAGGAGCCAAGGGCTTGAAGTGCTGGGCTGTGCTCTTCTGATGGCTTCTTTAGGTTTGGGGGAAAATCCACGGTGCGTTGGACAACCCATCAGTTTAACAGGCAAGTAATCTGGATAAGTGTGTGGCAAAGGAGAGGCGTATGCTTTGTTGGTTTATGTTTTTCCTGAAGAATATATTTGATGAAAAGCTGAGTTAACATGAAAGAGGCAACAGGCAGGAAACAAGAAAAAACAGTGGGGTTTGAGCAGTGGATGAAGAAACCAGCTTTTCTTTGAGAATGATACTGAGAAGGAAAAGAGAAAGTACTGAGCTAGAAACAATCAAGGTTATATGTTTTAAAATAGCAGCAAAAGCAATAAACTATTCCTTTTGGCTGCTTCTTCAAGCAAGCCACTTTGGATGGAGGCTTTTCCCTGTAATGAAAATTATATGATTTCATCTTGTAGATTGAAGTGGTGCAATAATCATGTAGGGAGTATTTTGGTGTCTTGCATGGGTCATTGAAAAACTGCCTGGCAAATTGGATCACGAGCTATTGGGAACATTCCTGCCACAGCAGGAAAATGCTCTGGATATAGCAAGTGACCAAAGGGTTTTGAAAAATCCTACTGCATGTAGTAATTGTTTCTACTTACATTCACAGAAATATCTATTTTATTTTCTCTCTCTGACTTGTTGTTGTTATTTTTTTTTTAATAATAGCCTTTCCTTCACATTCAATAACCCTTCTTATACCTTCATTTTCCCTCTATATTAAGACCTGATGATCCATTAAAGCAAATCCTATATTTTGAATTGCATCTAAATTGATACTGGAACATGGACTGCCTGCCTCAAAACCACTTCCATTCTCTTCTGCTGGAGATTAGATGGATTTTCTTTCTGAAAACAAATGAGAATTTTGATTATATGTGTCATTCAAACTGCAATTCCATCTTATTAAACAGTTCCAGGCAGTTGGTGCTGGGAACATTGTAATAAGGACTCCAGCATCTGAGACTGTTTGGCTGAATCTGTTGGCCAATTCCATGCACTTAGTCAGGAAATTTTGGCTGTGGCTAAGTGTGCAAACTGAAAGGCATATGAAACAACGAAAATACGTGTTTTATTATGTCACTAATATTTAAAGTGCTTTAGGATGGCAGCTGTTCATTTCTGCACATTCCAATGCCTTAAGGAGAATTATTCTCCAGACTTCTCTTTGTCAGTGTGTGCCTTGGTGTTGCAACACCATTCGTCTTCCCTCTCTAACATCCCAGATGTCCCTGAAGTCACTGAGAGAAGAAACCACACATGAGACAAATGCTGGCTGAGACTAAAAGATTGTCGTTTGAGTGTGCATTAATCTTTTTTCTTTTCCCAAACAGGTGCCAATTCATTAGCCCAGATCCAAGGAAGGATGTGGGCTCTGCATTCTTTGTTTCTAGGCATTAGACCTTTGGGAGAGACCCAGAGTGCTGGGAAGGTGCCCGGCTCCGTACAGTACCCAAGGAAGGTGAGTCCCCACCTGCGACTGGAAGACCTGAGTTTGTCCATGGAAGGCCCACAACCTACAGTGCTTTCTGAAGGAAGGTGCTTCCAATTCTTTCCTTAAAGTAATATAAATCTATCTTTTATTAATGCACATATAAATGCACATCTCCAGCCACTCCACAGATCTCCATGGAGCAGCCTGGGTTGCAGCTTGAGTTCCTGCTAAATCAAGGTTTTTGTGTAGAGAGGGGTGGAGGAGGTGGAAGGTGAATGCGAGCAAAACGACTGTATAATGTGACTGTGGGTTTGTGGAGGTCAGATTAAAAAAAAGTAGTACAGATTATTTTGGTTAGCACAGGTCTCTCTCAGGTGAGGGCTGCCTATACACACCTGATGTGCGAGACAAATTTCCCCTGCCTTTTGGTTAGTTGATCCAGCTGTGTGGAAGGTAGATTGCTGCTCTAAGGGATGGGAGTTGTTGTTTTTTGCTTGTTTGTTTGTTTATTCTGTTATTATTATTATTATTATTATTATTATTATTATTTCCAAAGGCTAATCACTACTGAATGAGAAATGCAACTGCTGCTGCTGAAAGCCACAAAGGGACCAGTGCAAAGGGGATGTGTGATGAAGCTACACACTCCATCCTGGTTCAGGGGTTGGTTGAGTTAAGGAGACTGCAGTCACCAGAGGCACAAAACCAACAGTCTCAGCACTTCTGTGGTTTCTTCCTGGTATCTTTGCAACAGCTTTCAGGTTAGACCTAAGTTGTTGGTTTTCTTTTCCACTCAGCTTCTCCTAAAGCCCCATGTAGAAGTACTTTCCTCCAGAGCAGGCTGGAAAGCCTCAACTGGTGATTAAGCAAAGGTGCCCACTACAGAAAGGAGGCTAGAAAAACCTGCTCTGCAAATTGCTCCAACTCTCTCCACACTAGGCAAAGAGTAATTTTTAGGAAATTTATTGTGGTTTGAGTAAAATCCCATTAAAAGGCCACCAGAGGGGGTAGCTTCCACTGCTGCACAGAGGACCCAGAGAGCTGGTGCCAGCATGGCACACATTACTGTTATTATTTATAGTACTCTACCTATACTTATGTAAGTGGTGCTAATTAGTAGATGGAATTAGCCAACTGCTCTCGGCAGCATAATTGTAAATAATTTCCTAACGTTTCACTCACTGAGTAATGAGTTTCTCCTGGAAACACAAAAGATGAACTAATGATAATCTGGCAGTTTCCAGCAAGATGACAAACATTAATTATATGGGATTAGGATGTGATCCTCCAATTTAAGTCAGTTTGGCATTTCTATGCAGAGTTGGATCTAAGAACTTTAGTGGACTCGCTTGTCTGCAACATTTTATGTTTATTTTTCTTTTTCCTAATTTTAAGATGTCTTTTAGCTTTATGTTTTACCCATATATTCAGCCACCATCAACTGCTTTGTGAGCAGAACTGCCAGGCCAGGCTTTCTGACAAGATAGTCATATAATTGTGCATGAAAAATATGTACAGTGTCAGACTAATTTGTGTTTAAAAATGACTGCCAACAGACTGGCCCACTGACCATTCGGGATTGGAGCTGGGCTCTTGGTGCCTTTCTGATTAGGCGGATATGGGATGCTTAAATGTGGGGCGTGCAAAGTACTCAGGTCAGCTCCAGAAGAGCGGTGCCAGTAATACTGGGACACAAAATATTCACTGACCAAGGCCATGCCAGCAAACGGGACCTTTGATGCTTTTCAAGGGGCTCTGCTAACTGCTGAATGTCCTTGGAAGCTTCCTTTGAGCTAAGGTGTATATTCTGGAGCTAAGGTGGAATTCTAATCATAGGGTCAAGCTTCATCTACTGATGCAGCCTTACTTCTTCCTGATCCAACAAGGTTTTTAACACAAAACACTGACCAAATCCATCTTTCCATCTACATCTACAGACAAGTAGATATGAAACTGGGAGTAGACTCAAGCTAAAGTTCATTTTAAAATTTCTAACTGAGGTCCACTCATCCTTATGTATTCTGAATAAGATGCAGGCAATTGCAGTTTCCACATTTGTGGAAAATGGAATTTGGTACATGATAATCTTGCTGTTTTCCTCATATTCACTAGTTTTCTATAAATAATAAAAACACATGATAAACACCAATGAAATTGTTCACTAAAATGAGAAAGGAGACTTTATTCATTAAAATAAAAAGAAGGATATTCATAGACATTGGCTGGAATGAAATCCCCAAGCACCAGGATATTCAGAAGCAGTGTTTGGTTTCTGAGCTTGTGTAAACAGCCAGTTTCTATTCCTGCCGCTGCTGTTTGCCACTATGCCATCTTGGCCCTGTAACAATGTCTTTTAATTTCTCCTTCTGCGCCCTGGGGATAACAACCTGGTGCCATTTACACAGCTCTCCACCTCCCTCTCCAGGTCCCAGGGTGGTGAGCAGGGATGTGTGATGCTCAGTAATTGCTGCTTCACTGCCGGTGGTTGCAGGCCTGAGCCGCCTGCGTGCTCCTAATCCAACACCTGGGCTGCCGCTGCTTAACCATTCGCTTTCAGGTCCCACCAAGACACTGTGGAACTGATGGCTGTTAAAATTGTGCGGATCTTAAGCCTTCCTCCCAGACCTCTTCCAGTGCTGCACTGGCTCTGCCCAGGTGGACAAGAAGGCCACCCTGGCTTGTGTCAGGAGTAGTGCAGCCAGCAGGGCCAGGGAGGTGATCGTCCCCTGTGCTCTGCTCTGGTGAGGCCGCACCTCGAGTGCTGGGTTCAATTTTGGGCCCCTCACTACAAGAAGGACATCGAGGCCTTGGAGCGTGTCCAGAGCAGGGCTACAAAGCTGGTGAAGGGCCTGGGACACAAGTCCTGTGAGGAGCGGCTGAGGGAGCTGGGGGAGTTTGGTCTGGAGAAGAGGAGGCTCAGGGCAGACCTCATTGCTCTCTGCAACTGCCTGAAAGGAAGGGGTGGGGAGCTGGGGGTCGGCCTCTGCTCACAGGTAACCAGTGACAGGACCAGAGGGAATGGCCTCAAGTTGTGCCAGGGGAGGTTCAGGTGGGAAATGAGGAGACATTTCTTAGAAAGAGTGGTCAGGCATTGGGACGGGTTGCCCAGGGAGGTGGTGGAGTCACCGTCCCTGGGGGTGTTCAAGGAGAGGTTGGACGTGGTGCCTGGGGACATGGGTTAGTGTGACATTGGTAGTAGGGGGATGGTTGGACCAGATGATCTTGGAGGTCTTTTCCAACGTTAGTGATTCTATGATTTGGTATGATTCAGTTATACACTAGAGGTCAATGATCAAAGTTTCCAAAATACTTTGGTGCCCGAGTCCTATTGATTTAAAAGGGAATTAATGGCTTAAATGCTTTTGAAAATCTGGCCCTTGGGACCTGTCTGCACAGGTACGTCCGCAGGCTCAGCCTTAATTACCAAATTCAGCCACCAGTGTTTAAACTAGGGAGCAGCGAGGTGTACCATCCCACACCATGAAAAAGAAGGCCCCAGCCCAGCCTCAGGAGCTGAGATTTTCAATTTAAGAACTGCTATAAATTATATTCACGTCTGTTGCCTGAAAACCATTTGGACCTCTCTATTTCCCTTTGTAGCAGGTGGAGTCCAACAGCACTGGGTCTGCTCTGGTGTTCAGAGCTGCTGCCAGCTGCGTGGTTTCACCTGGTGCTGCAGGGTGCTGAGCTCTGGCACTGCACCAACCAGCTTACCACACCTGCCATGTGCTCCATGGTCTCTGTCCACACAAATAAATAATGGTATTAACTTCCCTTCCTGTGTCTTTTCAATCAGTAGAAACACCTCTCACCTCAATTCACCTAATTAAGCGTCAGGAGTTGATCTTTGGGCTGAAATTGGTACCTGAAGTATGAATGTGTGAAAAAGCTTTACTGATAGATTTTGTTTATTGGCAAGTAGAATACAAGCTGCCAGAGAGCTGGTTCAGCTGGAGGTTACTTAATCTCATCTTTTTTTTTTTTTTGTTGTTGTTGTTGTTGTTTTAATGTAATAACTAGATATTGAGTTAATTTGTTTACTATGTTAGCCTCAGTCACATTCCTCCTTTGGGGCCAATATTTTCTGACCCCTTAAAGTTGTTAATAAAAGCAATCTTTAAATTTACCGCTATCTTTCAGTCTCCATCCACTCCTCAGCCCTCCTCTGGATGGGGCATTGCCTGCCAGTGAGTCCCCAGGCACATTTTGCTGCAAGCTCCTTGTAATGCTGCCAGGCTTTAAGTATCCAGGATGAAATTTTCTGTAGAAAATTTCTGCAGCTGCTGTGGTTAGGAAAGACTTCAGGCAAAAGAACTTTTGGAAAAGAAAATAAAGAGAAATACATTGTTTTACTCATCCTAACAGGAAAAAATAATCTAGCAATCTCTCAGTTGAGAAGCTCCACCTTGCTTTAGAATCAGGATTTGAAACTTCTTTAGAGGATTTTCCTCTGTCTTGAATCTGCACTAAATATGTCCCCTCATGCATTTGGAATAATGAAGATTTGCAGAGTCTTTGCTGCTGCGAATGCCAAATCCCCGATTCATTTGCAGTGGATGGCTGAGGTGTCTCATGAGGAGGACCGCTGCTGTGGCTGTGACCATGGGACACCAGGAGCCTGCAGAAGCCGAGAGCATTCACAGAGCAAGGAGCTCTCCCCTGCCCTGAAGGCCCCTTGCTGACACTCAGGCAGGATGAAATGAGAAGTCACCAGTTTCCCCTTTCATGCATTTCGCATCCTGGGGCTCTGTGCAGGGCGGTAGCAGGGAATGGGGATTTTGTTCAGGTTCTCCATCAGTGGCTCCTCCTGGCTGGGGGGTACCTGTTCCCCTAATCCTGAGCCTGTCCTTTCTTGGCTGGGGACAGGTCTTTATATGCTTTCTTGAATAAGAACTCAGACCTTTAATGCTCATTGCTGAACATCTTTCATAAACATGCAAGAAAAATTTACAAAATACACAAAAAACAGGACCTTAATTCTTATTTTTACCTGTTGGCATTTTCTGTTATCTTCTGTCTTCTATTTGTGTTCTGTTTCCTTGTTTTGTGCTCATCCTGAAAGCACCTAATAACTAAATTGATTTAGTCTCGACCCATACCTAAATGAGAACAGTCCAATCTCAGAAGCCAAGCTGTCAGTTCATTATATGTCTCTTTAATTGGGTTTATTTGGATTTAGGGAGCCAAATTCCTTACCTGTAGAAGCTGTTGACACTAGAAGATGATTTGGACTTCAAATTCATGTGCATTTTATTGTTGTATGTTATTTACTGGCTTGTTGAGCACCTTTAGTTAAATGCCACCTCACGGTGATGGATAGCCATTAAATTTGCATTAATGAACACCCCATCAAATGTATTCTGGAGTATGGCACTGGGCTGTCTTGCTTCAGATACCAACTTGCTTTGACCTTGGGTGTGTAAGGAAAACAGCCTGTGTCTTAAACGAGTACTGTAAGAGAGTGGGTTGATGATACCTACGTCAAATGATGCTGTCTCACTTCATCAATTCACACTTTCACAACAGCACTCAGAGATCTTTCATTGAAAGTGTAGTATGAAAACAGTATTTAAATCTGGATGGAGTTGTTTGATAACCCTTGGCATTCTGGATGCCGAACACTTCTCCAATAAAGGCTAAACATTTGTAAGGAAGGACAAAAAGGTCTGCAAATATTTACTTACACTTCTAAAAGCTCTCAGGATACATCTGCAGAGCAAAGTACTTAGTAGTGTGCTAAATAGCAGAAGGGGCAGCAGAGGTAGAGCACAGCCGTGCAGAGCAAGATCCCAGACTAGAAAAAAGGCTTTTTTTCAGCATGATGAAGATGCAGTCCTGCCTCTCCCAGGTCTCCTTTTTGCAAGCACCCAGGCAGGTCAGGTTTACTCTGTGGAGGTGTCCACAAAAAAAGAAAGTTGAAAATCATGAACATATATTCTATGGCAGGGGAATTTAAAATTTATTTCATTCATGTCCAAGCAGGGGCTGGAGGAAGAGTCCTGTTCCAGGGCATCTGCCCTGGAGCCCTGTAGGAATGTGACATAACTCATGACAGGTCAGAGAGCCTGGGACATTTGGATAAAGAGTGAGTGGCTGAGCAACAAATGGTCCTGGTATGTTCATTGGCATTTTTGAGCTGTGTTGTCTTGGCTGGCTGAATGCTTATGGATCGTCTGCCTGCCTAATGGAAAAGTATTTATTTCACTTTTGTTTATGGTCAGTATCTCCTAAGATCTGTTTTCTGTCTGCCATGTGTTGATCTTATGGTGTATGGACTGTGGAAATAATGAGGTAGTATTTCACCCCCTTGCAATACAGCTCGAAGCTCTGGCTCTCCTGAGCACAATGGAGGGATGACATGAACCCTTGAGGACCTGGGACTTCATCTGAATGTCTTGTCTTTATAGAACCTGGAAAGCTTTCTTATAAAGATATGCTTCTGAATCGGTCCTGAGGTAGTCAAAATGATCTTTTGATTCAGTGCCCAACCTCGGTGCTGATGGGCACGTGGAGAGACCGTGAGCAGGGTGGGTGAGGAAGCCTCATGTAGCCTGGCAGTCAGAGCCACTGTAGGCTCCAGTTTATACCACCTGAGGATCCAGCCTGTGCAGTCTGGTCGAACCTTAATTTCTGCTCGGATTCTACCTTCCATTAGCATTCTGTGAGTATTTCTTTGACAGGAGAAACTTTTATAAAAAAGGCAGCTGTGTTTTGGGTAAGGCTACGGCATTCAGTTCACCTGCAAACCTACATGCACTCCCAGGCATGCACAGAGCTTAATTTTGCATAATGACACTGGGTTTTAACCACGGCAATATACTCAGACACCTCAGTGTCAGATCCAGCTCCCTAAATGCCTCCCTCCTGGAAAAGCAACTACATTTCTGGAAAAAATGGAGAGGAGAGGAGAGGAGAGGAGAGGAGAGGAGAGGAGAGGAGAGCAGAGCAGAGCAGAGCAGAGCAGAGCAGAGCAGAGCAGAGAAGAGAAGAGAAGAGAAGAGAAGAGAAGAGAAGAGAAGAGAAGAGAAGAGAAGAGAAGAGAAGAGAAGAGAAGAGAAGAGAAGAGAAGAGAGAAAATAAAAGAAAAAAGGAAAAAAAAAAGAAAAAAAGAAGAAAAAAGAAAAGAAAAGAAAAGAAAAGAAAAGAAAAGAAAAGAAAAGAAAAAAGAAAAGAAAAGAAAAGAAAAGAAGAGAAAAGAAGAGAAAAGAAGAGAAAAGAAGAGAAAAGAGAAAAGAAGGCAGCCATTTCTCTTACCCACCTTCTTTTCTGTGCAAACCAGAATGAAATAATTCTCCCAAGCTTTCTCCACTTCCACCTCCTTGGGCTGAGCTAGGGATAATTTGATCTCCTGCTCTCAGCATCACTTTTAAGAGACCATCTCTGAAGAAACAATCCTACCCAACAATAATTATGCTTTCAAATTAATAGTCGCTTGTTACTGGAACCTGACGTACTTCATCGAATTTTGGTGCTGTTCCCTGTAGTCTGACTGAAGATGTGTGTGGCTGACATCTGTCAGGGAAGATGCAGGAAGGGCTGATCCTGCCTTGGGGCAAGAAAATAAACGAGACAATCTCCTGAGCCCCCCTCAAGCCCTGTGCTCCCTCCTTGCAGGAGTCACACACATGCTTTGCCAAGCTCTTTGTATTTAACAAGAGAGAAGAAAAAGCCCTGTCATATGACAGTGAAACGGCACTGCCGCAAAGCTGAGAAAACATCCTTCTTCTGTAGAAATGAAGAAGAAAAATGCAGCTGTCTGTATTTCAGAGTTTTTATGGACACTGGAAGGTAGTCTCCTTTCTATCCTCATGGGATCCAAAACTTAAAGCCATTTAAATGAGAAACTTAAGAAAGTTGTAAGAGGGGAAAATATTTTACTCATTTACACCCCCCTCCTTTTTTTTTTTGAACATAAATTCAGTTTGGGTACAATACACATGAAGAACTTTAATACTCCCTTTCCCTCTCATCTACATTCAAAAAAAGGAAAACATTTAGGGATGGAGCCAGAGTATGATCTTGATTAATACATCCAGATGTAATGCTGAAGTAAATCTCATGCTATAAATACAACTGCTTTGGGCTCCCACTTGTGTAACAGATAGAAATCTAACACAGGGGCTCCAAAAAATTCTCCTGCACCTTCCAAGGCTCAGTCATGCCCACATGCAAAGTCCAAAATAAATTGAATTTACTGGAAAATCCCCAAGATTATGTCTAGAGTGATTCCAAGACTTTTCTGTTTTCCAATTCAAATGAGCCCTATTACACATCGGGAATGTCTGGAGGAGAAATACAGCCTATTTCATAAAGCCTTATTATATATTTTAATGCACACAAGGTAAACATGAAAATGTCTCTTGGGCACTTTGTTGTTTCAGTTTTATAATTCCATGTGTTCTTTGGTTACTTATGAGAAGTCTAAAAAAAAAAACAAAAACACTTATTTTTTCTCTGCAAGGGCTACATCTGCCACGTCAGACAATGTACTTCATGGGTGCGTTTTAGTCATTTGGTTAGCTTTGATCTGACAAAAGCATAACAAGTTGGGATGAATCAAGTAACGTCATTCAGGAAACAACCCCCGACCCAGGTGGCAATGAGCTTGCTGCAGGCAGCCATCTGCCCCAAAACTGATGTTAAAAACTTTATTTCCTGGCTTCGCATAGCCTCCAACATCAGGAGCTGTGAGTTCCCTTGGGCTTTGCTTCCAGCGCCAATGGATGTCCAAAGCCACATATACATTTGTCACCTTTGCACCTAAGGTGGGCAGTGCAAGGAGAAAATTTGTTGAAGAGATTTGTGTTTCAGGGGCCCAGTTCATCCTTCACACAATGCAGGGAAAAACAGTCAGCTTCCAGAGAGATACCAGAAACAAAATACATATTCCTCAAGCACTGCATTAGTGATAATAAAGCATGCAAATAAGTCAGTTACTACCATCGTGCCCTGCATGCATCAGCAGGCTCTAATCACCCTGATGAGCCTCGCCTGGGCCACCAGCCCCTTGCCCAGGGCTGTATTTAAGCTCAGGCCCTTAATCTCACTCTTTTTTTTGGAGTAGTGCTGTGTATGTGCTGCACCTTGTTCCTTGCTGTCTGCAGCCTGACTGCCTGCCGTGGTCTTGGCACTTCCTCACCCTCGTGAATCATCGCAGGAGCAGGTATGCAGACCCGTGGAGATTGAAATGCTGGGTAGGGAAACACGCTGACCTCTGGGAGGTGTCCTTTCCATGAGCAGTGTGAGAGATCCCCGTGGGTGTGGATCTCTACAAAGCCATGGTGAAAATCAGGAATGAATGGTAGCAGGCCCCTGAGCTGGGAAAGTGGTATTTTAATGCTTTCCCGGCACTGAAGTGGGCATGGGGTGATGCTGCTGTGTCTTGGTACTGCTGGAGGCTGGTGATCTTCTGACAAGGTTGCTTTTTAGTGGTAGTCACATTGCATAGACAGCTTACTAAATGCAAAGCAATACCCCCTTTTTTAAGGGGCAGAGAGGTGCAGTACCATAATGCTCAAACATCTGTTTCATTTTGCATTTTCAGTTCTAGCTCAGATAATGGGAGCTTTCACACAGGAATGAAAAAACAGCAAGAGTCCCCATTATTTACCAATCTATAGAGGTATAAATCACAGAGCTGGTAAAGCCTTCTTCCTGTGTGATTTGGGTTTTATGGGTTATTAGTGTAACTGGCTTGTGATGCTCTTCTTTTCACTTACAAATGGCACCGCTTCATTTATTGTGGGTGGGATTGATTCCCTTCCCAAGGGGTCCCCATTGAACCTAGCATTATTTGCACCAAGCATGGGAAGAGAGGTGTGATTTCTTTAGTCCTGTAAAACCATTCTTTAAGGCTTGGCTTTGTGTTCTCCACTGCAGAGCTCCCTTGCAGGCTGATAGTTACTGTGGGACTAGCGGCTCCAGTAGGAGCTAAAGGGTTTGTGGGGGTGGGAGAGCTAAATATCACTGCCCATGTGCCTGCTTAGTTGTACTGAAGTTAATGCTACAGGCAGCGCTGCCTAGTCTGTGATTTGTAAGGGAGTTTCAGGGTACGTTGGCAATATAAAGAATAACTCTTCTAAGAATCAAGGATTTCTTTTAGCTCCTTTAAATGTCTCTGAGTGAGTTGAAGTCCTGCAGCATGAATTCTTTGCTCTTTTTTGGCAAGTGGTTGGGAACCGCAGGGTCTGCCTCTGCTGCCAGCAAACGGCTGCGCCATGGCACTGCAGGGTGCAGCTCACCTCTGCGGCAGGTCCCTTGGGGGTCTGCAGGTGCAGTGCTGCTGCTCAGGGCTTAGTGTGTTCAGGCAGGGATTACACCCGGCTGTGCAGACTGCCTGCTCCAGTACTCGTGGGAAGGTGCTGTTAGAGCTCTTCAGGGATCTTTGCTTAGGATTTTTAGTTTGCTCTTTCACCTTGGTAGGTTGCAGGACATCTGATGTTCTTGGGTCTAGCGTAGGGATGCATTGTAGTTTCCTCTAACCTGAAGCCTCATGTATATGGTGTAAGATCCCCAAGTGATTGCTTACTTAATAAATTTGTGCAGCTGTTCAGCATATGGATTTTCTCTTGTGTTCTTCTAGAAAGGGATAAATTGAATAGCTTCCAAAAACCTGTACTGCAAACTCTGTCTTACTTTAAAAAGCAGATCTAAAAGGGAGAATTTTGTCAATAATGTTCTCTGCAGTGGAGTCTCATTGAAGATGCTTAAAGGTCTTCCCAGATAACTCTTCCAGTGTGAAACAGTGACAGATAAGGTAAATAAGAGTAAGTTATAGGAGCAGTGAGAGGGGCAGGAAGGAAGCTGCAGGAGAGGAAAGAGCGATGATTTGTCTTCAGTTGAGTCAGTTCTGATGCAGCTTTGATGCTTTTCATTCCCCCACAAGGGGAATGGCAAGGGCTGCAAATATAAATATTCATTTTCCTTCTCCAAGAAAACTGTCACTGGACAAACCAATCTCAGGAAGAAAACTGCTGTTTTCCAGGTGGGGAAGCAGCTCTGTGGTATGAACTTTGTCCTGAGAATCAGGCACTGAAGATAACTTTTTTTTTCTTGGACTAGAGATGGCCATACATTGCACATAGATTACAACAGCCTGCTGAGCAGCAGTGAAACTGCACAAGCTAGTGATTTTGCAAAGTGGACAGCAAAGTTGAGGGTACTGGGGGCATAAAGTTGGCAAATAATTGCACTTCTGGCATGTTTCATAGCAACAACAAAGATCCTCTGTTTTATAGTCAGGGTGTGGATTATACACAAGCCTGCTCTATAGTTGGTGAAGAATTGCACCTGAGAACACAGCATGAGCAGGCACGTAATAGTCAAAAACAGCTAGTGGACTTCTTTACTTGCTGTGGTCTTCTATATTGGCAGTCAATGTTTTCATTGATCCCTCTTGAAAGCCTGTCCTTGATGAAGGTGTTAAACTAAAACACAGTCCTACAAAGCTGATGACTCCTTCCTACCCAGTTTGGCCAGGGGATGAGTCTTCCTTCACATCGCTGCTTGTCTCAGAACAGCCACCAGTTAATCCATGGTTCTTCTGAAACACAAGATGCATGTTGACATGACCATGCCAGCACCTTCTTCATCATCTTCCACCTGGATTTTCTCCTGCATTTTGCTGTACTATCAGTCAAGTAGGGATGTCTTTCTTCTGCCAGCAAAGTACTGTCAGCTCATTCTGTGCTCAGTGGTGAGCTAAAATGTTACTCACTAAACTCTTCAAGTCAAAAACAGCAGCGAAAAAAGTTCCCAGACTGCACTCACACTTCTGCACGCATACTGACTGTTTTGATTCTTACTTACTGCACGTGGCTCTGCTTTGGCATGAGGCATCCTGCTGACTGGCTTGAGACTGCACAGGCTTGGAGAAAGACGTTTGCAATGGCCTCTCCTACACTGCAGTTAGAAGGGCAAGGTAAACACACAAAGGAATTTTTCTTTCCATTGATTTTTTTTTGGACCTTATGTACATCATTTGGAGACGGCTTTTGTGTAACCTGAAATCATTCCAGTGCTCAAGGAAAAAAAATATCCCCAGCTTAAAAACACTGCATGCTGTTGTGTTGGACGTAGCATTCTGACGCCTACTGTGAAGGTCAAAAAGCAAAAGCTTAGCCCCCCTGCCAAGGGTCATGCTAACAAAAGCTAACACTGACAGACCTAGAAATGAAGGCTCAGCTTACGTGGTCCAGGTGATGTCAAGTTGGTCTTTCTCATCTGTGCATACACAGAATGAGAGCCTTGACTTAGCCTTGAAAAGATGTCCTCTGGGGGTGAGCAGCCCTGCTAGAAAGGCATCCATTCCCTCTGTTCAGCTCACAGCTCTGGCAGAAGCTGCAGGTCACCCTGCGGCTGGAATTCTGAAGCACTGGGACATGAAGGGATGCTTGGAGACCTCCTTTGGCTGGTTTCACAGCTCTCATACGGGCACTGGGTTGGATTCACAAGCAGCTCCTACTGACTTCTACCTTTTGGTCTGAAAGTTCAAATTTTTATATGCTCTTGCAAATATTGTGTTGAATTGGGTGAAATTCATGACAGGCAAGGGAAAACCACGCGGATTTTTTCAGTCTTCTGACTGCAAGTTAAGGATGTTCAAATACTTCATTTCTCTTAATGCAAGGATCTTTCTAACTTCCAGCCTAAACTTACTCTCCCCCCAGGCCATCATTTTTCATTTGTTCTTTTGTCACTGTTACATTTTATATCTGTGGTGAGGACAAATTGTAGATTTAATTAGCATTGCTGCGAAGTTTTGCACTAGGTACAGATGGAAAAAACTCACTTGCAATAATCACAATATAGTTACTGCTTTCATATGATTAGCTGAAATTACATTGATTTTCCTCTTGCCATACTCTGCGTAAAAGTACCTTTTTATCAACAGTATACACAAATGTTACTCTAAGGGGGGTTGCTGGTGTTGCTCCGATTTAAAACAAAACAAACAAAAATAATAGCTTGTTTGTAAATATGCCTTACCATTTATAACACTGTCTATTACTCCCTTTGTGACAGTTTGGAACAAAACAGCTGAGGAGGACATGGAGATGTGTAAAACTACAGGAGGGAGGGAGGAGATGGATAGAGATTGATTGCTTACTGTTTCCCCTGGTGCAGGAATTAGGGGGCTTCGTGTGAAGCCAGCAGAAGCTGGCTCCAAAACAAAGATGAAGAGGTGGTTCTTCATCTCTAACACCTGGGTTAGCTCACCTCCAGGGAGTGGGGCTGCAGGCATGGCAAAGCTGTGATGGCAGCTGGGGCTTTGCAGCCCTGCTCTGCAGCAGCCTGGTTACAGCTGATACAGTAATTTTCCCCCCTTCCAGACATGCAATGAGCTGCTTTGCTTTATTATGTGCATATATCCTTCCTCTGATGCTGTTCATATACGTAACTTGTCTAAATGGAAGTAAAGCCCTGAGGTTAAGAAGTGTTTTAAAGCCAGAAGACTTACAGGGGTGAATGGGAGAAATTTTAAGAGCATGAAAGCACCTCCATTGATTTCAGTAGCAGTCAGCTTTGTAAAAGTACCCAATTTACAAGTGTAAATAAATTATTTCAACAGTGTGAATCATTGCAGTTGTATATATCGAAATTCTAACTAAAGAGGGTTCTTTTTGCTCTGACAACTTAAAAGCATTTAAAAGTACTAAGGAGCTATTGTTTGTATTATCACAGTAAAATAAAGAAAACAAAGTTTACCAAAGCTATTCCAAGGTTAACTCTTGCTAGCAACGTGTCGTCATTCCCACATTTTTCCTGAATAAGCTTGATTAGGAAATGCCAGAAAATCTCTTTTCTTCCCAGTACAAGCCTGTTCTTACAGTCCTGCTGTTAGGCAGGGGCTTGTGCAAGTGCTGTTCCTCCCATTCCACCTTCAATGTCATTGTGTCAATGCTGGCTTGCCCTCTGTTACAGGACTCGGGGCAGAAAGCCTACAAGTATTCAAGGAGAAAAGTGTTGATCCTCCACAAAACATGGAGAGAGATGGATCTGATGCTCCTAGGCATATCTGTTCATTTGATGCTCAGGAAAGAAAAAAGGAAGGAACAAACAAAGGATTCTATGCTGATGGTTTTCTGCAAATGGACTTTCTCTCAGCCCTGCTTCCTTTGCTAAATCTCTGGGGCAGAGAAACGGGAAGTTAACTCAGGAGTTTACTCTGAGTAAAATAAAATCACGTAGTGTTTCTGCATGCAGATTTACACCAGTACAGTGTTGTTGGCTTCTTCTAGAAACTCCCACTTTCTCTGCAGAGAGCTCAGTACCAGCTCTGGCTTTGTAAATACAGAAATACAGCTTTGGTCCAAATGCTTGGGAGCCTCTGCTGCTTCATATACAACTTCGGAGGTTTGGTTAATGCTCCAAAGCACAGCATCAAGACCAGTGTAAACTGTGTGGTTAATGACTGGTGGTAGAATATATGCTGGTATTTTATTTTATGAAGGATCACTGGAGTGGGAAGTAGGGTGGAGAAATAGAATTAATGTGTGTGCTCCGGTATTCAGGGATGGCTGTGACTGAGGAAGCTCCCATGACTAAGGAAATGGCCTTCTTCACTCATCGCTGGCCTTTCTCTGGCCAGGTAAATTCAATTACTTGAAGATAATGAAGTCCAACTCTGGAAGCAATTATGTGGATTCAGTTCTCATTGAATAGATTGAAAATTGTTTCTGAAAAATCTTTTGGGAATCTAGAACTGGCATTTTCAGGGCAATGTAGTAGCTGGCCTTTCCAGTTGGTATCTGTGGCACATTGGTGATATCATAATAAAGTAAGTGATAAGGTGGGTTCACAGGTGGGGATTTCTCTGGGAGTTTTATGGATTCAGTTAAGGAGGTATTGATCTGCTCAGTAAATGCTGAAATTTTTGAGATTCTTCACATAGCTGCAGTTGGGAGAGCTGATGTCCAAAATATTAGATGTTTTCCTGATATGTGCAATATATTTTAGACTAGAACTATTTGTGTCTTAGTAAGTTTTTCCGTGGTATAGGCCAGCTTGAACACGAACTAAAGCCACAAAACACTGTAAGGCTGTCCCAGGACTTCCCATTTTAACACCTTTTAAGCTGCTTTTAACTGAAACTTTCTGCTGGGAACCTCTCTTTCTGAATCCTTTTTGAAAGGTCTGGGCAAAAGTGACTGGGCAATAAGTCAATGGAGAAATTATTACTTAGTGAGTGTTAGGAGTGTCTTCTGGTGCTGATGAAGGAGAGCTACATGCTGGAAAGTGGTCTTGCAGTTTCAGGGTGACCACAGTCACGATAGCTCCACCTGACCCAGAGCTGGGAGGGGGACAGCACTGTCCTGGGAAGAGGGATTCTCCATCACAACCTGTGCCTGTGGCCTGGATAAGGAGCCCAAAGCCTTCATGGAGCAATCCTGGCTCTGCGGAGAGACCCAGCTGCTGGGCAGAGGGCAAGCTGGGGGTTTGGCGCAGGGGGAAGCTGGCACAGAAAGGTTGGGGGGGGGGGGGGGGGGGGGGGGCAGAGCAGGGCTCCACAGGGGTGGAAGATTTCACTTTGGGAGAAATGGACAGTGGAAGCAAGAGGTTTATTTTTAGTATTTCTGTTGGTGTGGATCCAGAAAGCCAGATGAGGCTTGTTCTGATAGGCAAATGTGTTTTAACTGGCTTCAGCAAACCCATATGTACATCTGAGGAGTTATGTTTCCCCAAAGTAAATGCTCCTGATGTGAGCTTCCAGTCTGAAAAAGTGGTTTAGCTACAGGACCTTTTTGGTAAGCACATCTGCTCTACAAATTTGTGCAGCGTCACATCTGCCAGATAATTTAGCAAAACCTGCAGAGGTCTGGGAAGGGAGGGAAAAAAAGATGGATTAATTTCTGGCTTGCACCGTGCCAACAGAATGAACTCAGGACAAATTGTGGCTTGAAGCTACCTAGAAGATACCTAGATTTTATCACCATACCTAGCTTTTATTGCTGTGCAACTGGGTAGTTCTGCTGAGCAGCACATTGAGGAGAAGAGGAGTAAGAGGAGTGCCAGAAGAGAGACCTGAGCCAGGGTCTGAGACTTAGGGACACTGAGGAAGATCCTGCAGCCCGCTGAGTACAGGATCACTCTGCTTTGACCTTACCCAGAGGTTCATGTGCTGTTACAAGGCTTTTTTTGTAAGAATATTTGTAAAGGAAAAACCTACCACAACTACTACCAGCACTCAAACTGTGTGCCTGAAGACCACCTTCTCAGTGACTCCTGTCTGACCCCAGTCCTAGGGGCATCTCAGTAGCTTCTGTTCCAGCTGGTCCTTCACCAGACCACAGCAAATTCCCTACACCTGGCGCCGTATCTTAGCTCTGCAGCTCATTGTTATCTCTGGACTGATCCCTACGTTTCCCCTGCTTTCCAACCCAATCTCCAACACGAGTGCTGGAAGCTGACAAGGAGGAGGAAGAGGAAAGGTGCCATCGTGGGAGATGCAGGGGGGACTTTGGGGAAGAGCTGGAGGGAATGAGAAATAGGTTGTGTTGTCAGTGCAGAGATTTCAAAGGGTTTCTTGTAGAGCTGTTCCTTCTGCCATCTCTTCCCAGTTATGCACACACCCACATGCAAGTGCTCCTGTGTCACTGTTTACTACTTAGCCTGTGACAGGGAAAGTATTTCTCTCCTCCTAGGCTACAACAGCCGACAGTTAGCCTTCAGTAGCATAATGACCAGCCAGTGTGAAACTGTTAAAATTGCCTCATAAATAACTCTTAATGCACAGAGAACCAGGAGTTGTTGTTGCTCATAGATAAATTACTTGCTGCCATTATGGAGCATTAAACCATGGCTAATATGGAGGTCTCCGTAGGGGTTTCATTAAACACCAGAGGTTTCCTATAGATTTAACCATCGGGGAGCTACACAGCTCTTGCTGCTTGTCAGCTCTGCTATGTTAGAGGTTAGGCACTTCTGCACAGGAGGACCAGGGATGCTAATGGACAGGAAAATACCTCCTAACGAAAAAAATAAAATTAAAAAAATAAAAAATCCCAATATTGCTAAGATTCAGTGGCAAAATATTGTTTGTAGCAAGCTTTTTGTTCCCTGTATAGTTTGGAAGGTGGTGTTTCTTTTTGCACTAAGGGAGTGTGATCAGAATTGGATTTCTTCCAGTCAAGAAGCAGGAGAAGGGTAACAGTGCAGGCTGGTTTTTAACATGGCAG
This sequence comes from Oxyura jamaicensis, assembly GCF_011077185.1. Classification (NCBI taxonomy): domain Eukaryota; kingdom Metazoa; phylum Chordata; class Aves; order Anseriformes; family Anatidae; genus Oxyura; species Oxyura jamaicensis. Next base: position 3,532,123 of record NC_048912.1, read on the forward strand.
TTTCCAAATTTCTGCAGTTAGCTAGGTTGAAAGAGACGTGCTGTGATGTGATCGTGTGTTGCCAGTTGCAGATCAGAGCTCCTGCCAGAATGTCTACCCATGTCCCCATCACGCCCCCACACTGCCTGGTGGATGCCATCTCTGCCATCTCCTCACCTACATCCCCATGGCCGTGTGACCCCCCTGGCCCAGGGCTTCAGCTGCCAGCTTCCTTCCACCCAACTGTTGCCACTGAATGGTGTTAGAAGTCCCGAGACTCCCTGGGATCAAGGGAGATGAGAACTGAACCCCGTGCGTGGTCTGAATTCTCCACCGGTTGTGGACTGCATTGCGGTGACAGTGCTGTGCCCAATGTCACTGCTCCTGGACCGGTGCTGGGCAGGGCAGCTTGCAGCGTGCAGGCTGCTCGTGTGTGTTCGTGCTTGCAGAGCACGGATGCCCTCCTACAGCTAAGGCCAGAAGAACAGATGGTGCCCACCAGATGAGATTTGGGAAGGCTTAATGACCACTATGAAAGTATTTATAGCTTCCTCTTGTAAGAAACTTTTGGTAAGCAATTACCACTGGTACTAACTGTATTTCTAAAGTGTGCTTTTCCATTTTTATGACCTTTTCTATTGCTGCTGTAATATACATAATTTTAATACTAAAATCTTTAAATCTCTATTTATTTTTTAATATGCTCAGTATTAGTGTTATGTCGAATATATGTCGTCTTTGGCAGTCTAGTGAAATTGTTCTTATTCTCAAAGCTATTGTAGCTGTCATTCACATGTAATTAATGTGACTACACCATTGATGACTCTACTGACATTAATTAGAGGTGTGAATAGGAATTCACACCCAGCAATGTTCCCCATTGGGTCTCCATTTCTCTCCTTCCAACCCACTGTTTCAGCTGAGCAGTGGGTGGACAACAGCAAAGTAAGCACATAAGTGTGATCTCATTGTGGCTCCAGGAGCACTGCATCCACAGGAAAACTATAGCTTTTCTTCTGCATGGTTAGTACCTGCTAAAAGTTGTACCATTTTATGGGCTGAACAATGCACTTTGTGGTGTTTAGATAACTGAATGCAAAAACGGGAGAGCTGTCGTGTCACCAGCGCAGCCCTGCTGACATCCAGCCATCCCTGTCCTTCTGTGTTTATATAGGAAAACTGATGAATAAGTGAGCCTTGCTCGTGCACCTTTCTGTGCAAGAAGGTGCAGCTGTGGCTGGGATACTAGTGTTATATTGGATGAGTGCCACCACTGTCACCATCTTACAGGTGTCAGAGCACTAGCTGTTGGGAGGGGATTGGTACTGATTGGCAGATAGTCTGAATCTTATTCTATGAGTGCTTAAGCTCTCTATAGACTGACCAAGTGTTCTTCTGAGAGTTGTTCAGGGTACCCATGCTCCAGCTCCAGCCACCCAAGTGAGATGAGCTGGTCCCCATGGCAGGGAGGGAGTGCTTATGGTGCACACCTGCCTTGGTCTGCTGGCAGGAACCTGCCCCTGCTCCCTTCTGGGCAGCAGAAAGGGCTGTGAATCACACTGGAAAAGGAAAAAGGATTAAGATAGGACATGGCTGGGCAGTGCTTATGAGTCTCATGGTTTAAGCATAGCATGAGCATCCCTCTGGAATAACCAATTTGTTTCATTGATCATCTAGAGAAACACAGCTTCTGGCACTTGGAAACTAAATTAGGTGATGTGATTACTCCTTTAAATCCAAATCAGATGCTAATCCTTCAGGCACCCTGATCTTTCCAGCTTCTCTTCCATTCCATCCTCAAAGTACAGATTAAAAAGGTGAACTATTATTACTTAAACAGTTTTAAAACTCTGATTATTCTCTGGACTCCCCATTTCTGCCTCAGCAGGATAGAAATAATGTCCACTGAGTCTGGAGCAGACCCAGCCCCTTCCAATAGAAAAAAGCCACGTGAGATCTGATGGGAGAAGATAGAGGGAAAAATAATTAACTGTGCTACGAAGTAATCAAGAATTGTAATCCTTACCTGCAGCTGGGCTGTGTTTAGCTGATACGAGGAGGACATCATTCAGTTTAACCAGTCCCAAAGCATCCCCCAGTGTCCTGCCAAGCCCTGCCTGAGATTTTGTCCTTGGTTCCGTTCCCTGGGCTGAAGGGGGCAGGATCTGGCCTGGTGTTACCAATTCTAGGTGATTTTTTTTTCCCCTGTTGTGAAATACTTATGTAAAAGCAGGTAAAGAGAATGTGTAGAAATACTGCGGGTCTTCAGAAATGTTTTATTCCGGTATCTGCATAACACAGTCTGCCCTGGTGAGGTTATTGCAAGGAATAACTTATGAAAGAGCATTCAGTGGCTAGTTATTTTAAAGTGCTCCCAATCTTGTTTAGTTGTGATAAAGAGGATAAATAAAGAAATGCACATATTCACATTCACACAAAAGCCAAAATCACACGTGGCAGAGATAGTCAGAAACAATAAAGTCTAAGATTGAAAAACGAAAGAGAAGGACAAAGCCTTGTGGTTTAATATGAAGGAAAATATATGGCAGAATCTTTCATCTCTGACCATGTTTGCAGCAAAGTAATAAGATACATTGGCTCTGAATGGAAAAGATAAGAGACTAGGATAAACAAGCTTCAGTACAGCAATCATGGGAGCTAAATTATTGCCTTGTTTTTATTACTACAGGCACAGAAAAGCAGTGGGAAGATGGAGCTGCAGGGAAAAACTCCAAGAGCCAGCAGGATGGGCTGCTAATACTTGGGTATGTTTTTAGAAGGCTGAATGTTTGAGATTTTCCCCCTGCAAAACCACTGGAATAATGCTGCCTATGGATAGCTTGAATGCCTGGAAACAGTGGCTGTAGGTTACAGATTGTTGTACTTTAACCTGGCAGGCAGCTGAGCACTGCGGAACCAGGTGGGGGAGAGAATCAGAAAAAGGTAAAACTTGTGGGTCAAGATAAAGGCAGTTTAAGACAGGAAAGGCAGGGAAAATAATAAAAATGAAAAAAAAAAAAAAAAGATACACAATGTAATTGCTCCCCACCAGCTGACTGAAGCCCAGCCAGTCCCCCCCCAGTTTTATTATTCCCCATGGCGCCCTGTGGCACAGGATGTCCCTTGGGCCAGCTGTCCTGGCTGTGTCCCCCAGCCCCTTGTGCCCCCCCGGCTCACTGGCAGGGCAGCACAAGGAGCTGGGAAGCCCTGGGCTCTGTGCAAGAACTGCTCTGCAGCAACTGCAACATCCCTGTGGTATCAGCATTGTGCTCATTCAAAATCCAACACACAGCACTGTACCAGCCACATCAAGTTTATCCCAGCTGAAACCAGGGTGTAGATATGAATAAAAATGCTCGGAGAAAGGGCCCTCCTGAAGCAAACTTGTAGACCTGTGCAGGGTCTGGAGGTTTCTTTCTCCCATGTTAATGCTAGGGAAATAGAAATTAAACTAGAATGATGTTTTTAGGTGTGGAAACATACTGCAGAGTTCCTGACTTTTCATGCAGTTTCCTAAACAAGTAGGCTGATTTCTCAGCATTCTGAGTAACTTGTGAAGCCAAGTGGAAATCTGGAGACTGGGTCACTAATGTGAGAAGGGGCTGGGATGAAAGGCACCGTATGAAAGTTGCTGTCGTGGTTGCTTTGACATCCAGACCACCCCTGGACCTTATGCAAGTGTAAAGATACTGGCACTACTGGGCTTACTGGGCTCATATATCACAAGTCTGAACTTCTGAATTTTACCTATTATAATTAGTCCTTCTAGCTAAGGAAGAGCTTCACCTCAATCCTAGGACATGAGTTTCTGTTTGCCTGTGTTTCTTAGCTGGCTGCTGGGGGAAGAGTCAGGAAGCTTGAGGAGGCATCAGGCAGACATGGCAGGTGCAGCAGGGAGCTTTAGAGTCACAGCCAAACGTTTTGGCTTTGAGCCTCTTTTGGTAGCAAGTCAGATCAGACTTTGGCCAAAACTTCTGTGCTTTGTCTAACCCAGTTTAGGGGATGTCTGGATCCTGAGGCAACGTCCATCCATGCTCTTAATTCATTCCTGACATGATCCTGTTGTCTCCATGCTGGTTCCCAACACCCACCATTGTGCAAGGTCACTGATGTTGTGCTTCCATCCACACTCATTGTGCTAAGAGGTACCTGAGGATACAGTTTTCTGCTTATCATAACACAACTTTATCTCTGGGTCAGGAAACCTTGCAGCCCAAATTGTGATGCAGCTGATACTGCCTTACTGTTATGTTGTGCCTTCTGTCACAGTGACTGCAGTCTCCCAGGTTCTTTCTTACAGGAGGTCTCTTTATTTATCAGGGGAGAGAGAATATGACAAATTCAGCCAAATTTTGTCACAAGGAGCATGTAGATTTACCTAAAGAGCAAATCTTCCTGCTTTCCCCCTTTGCCACTAGTGCTTTTGAAGATCTGGCCTCTCCATCTCCCCTAAGTGGAATTGCTCAATAACCGTGTCTAAGTGCTTTCAATTTGGGCCATATTAAAATATGTGGATTAAAACAGCATTTCAAACAGTCTGAAAAAAAGGAACTACTGAGATGAAAAGAGTTCCTGGAACTGAATGCAGTTATATCAAGTGGTGCAGTAGCACTGACCCATCCAGGCAGCAGTCCCCGAGGTTAGGAGCAGCCCCAGGCTCCGAGGCTGGATGGACCCTTCCTACATTTTTTAAAAAGCAAGGCCTGCCACACCTCATGACCCGTTGTTCATGCCAGGATTATTCGATCCCAGCATCCCAACGCGTGGCTGTGGTATTTCCAGGAGTGACTTTTCCATCAGCTCATGATGCTCCTTTACCTGATACTTTCTCCTGTTTGGGCTTATGTCCATGATCTGCAGTCACTCTTCTAGGACAGGTCAGCTGGCCTCTAAAGGACAATATAGGTAAGTGTGTAATGTTGTATTTGGGTGCTAAAATCATAGCATACTTCAAAAAACAAAGTTTTCTTAAGCAAATTTCCTCGTTTACTGAGTGTATCATGATTTCAGGCATCTCAATTCCAAAACACTAGAGCTGAACATATTTTTTCATGTGAAGTGATTGTTTCTATGACATCAAAATATTTAATTCCAGTTTCATTTTTTAGAACCTTTTATTTCTCTTGAAATGCCCATTCAAGAAAAAAGCTAAGTGTTTCTCTGTACATCACCTCTATTTTATCAGATTGCTTCTTTTGTAAAACAAAGTTTTGTGTGGTTGACAAGCACGTTTAAATTTAAATAGCTTCTTTCAGTTTGAGATTTCTTTAATGAAAAAAAAATCCTGTGGGTTCTATTTAAAACCTGCTGTTATGTGCATTTAAAAAAAAAAAATCCAACCAAAAAGTGTCATGAACCAGAATGTTTTATTCACCCCGACATAAATTGCAGGTATAACTATGCCCGTGAGAAACAGTGAACTGGAGAGAATTTTTCAAGCACTTCACTGTGCCAAGAAAACTGTATACTCATCAGTTACTCCTGCCACAGCTCAAGATTTCTGAAGTAGAGGTATTAAACAGTTCGCAATAAAGTCCAGAGCCAGAAATCACCTCGTTTAAGAAGTTAACAGATTTCTACCCTGTGTGCAATGGCATTCTCAAAGAGGACTTTAAGGTCCTTTACAATAGCACTGGTTGCTTTCATATGTAGAGGGATGGGGGGGTTGGGGGAGGCTGGGACAAGAAAAGTGGGTAGAACCGATGCTGAAAATTGGTCTGGCCCTCGAAAGTCAGAAATTGGGGGCATAATTTCAGGGAACCCCAAACTGTGGGTGATAAGGCAGATCTGGAGCTTCAGTTCATAATTATCAACCCTGTGTGGGTTTGCCTGGGAGCAAACTTCAGTTTGGAGCATCACTGTGATATGCTCCCCCACAGTCAGGAAGGTTATTCCTCAGATTCTCCTTCCCTCAAAGACTGGCACAAAGCATCTTGACATTAAAGGATGTATTCTAAATATATGGAAATAAGTATATGGCATACACTGGAACACGTATTTCTGAATAGCATAAAATCCTGATAGTTTTCCAACATCTTAAATATAGGCTCATTAAACTGTTTTGCAGGTTAATGTTGTGAAGTTTGGGATATATCTTGTTTAGACAGAGGAAGGTTGGATCCTAGTCGCATGGAGATTTCATAGTGATTCCCATCTAGGCTAAGTACTACATATCCTTGCTCTCATGCCTGCACCTAATCACTTTGACTTCAAAAGAGACTTTCAATAATTACAAAAGACTCTGCAGATGGGGATGTGGAGCAGGGACCACAAAATGCATCACTGGAAAAAAGTCCTGGCCAAGTCTGCAGTAAATCTTAATGCTGGCTCTGGATGTAACAAGCTGAATTTTTGCTTGTTGACACTGTTGATTCAGGCTCATTTGTTTTCATCTCTAAACAGATTTCTGAGTTTTACCTGGACTGAAACTACTTCCAGAGGAGGGGTGAACATCAATGGTAAATGGAAATTATTTTTAGCCAGATTCTGGAGTCTTGATATACCTCAGTTTTCACTTTCTCAGCACATTTGTTCAATTTTATTAGGTCATTTAGCAAATAATTTTAATTTTCTGCTTAGATCTGAATTTCTGAAAGTAATGTACTGATGTACAGTTAATGAGTCTGCTAATAAGCTCCAAGAAAATGTGATTTGCAAATCATTCCAGGACATAACTGTCACTCAGACCCTATGCCAATTAGCATAACCATTAGCAACTATCCCTAAGAGGTCCTTGAAATTTAAATGAGATTTCCTAAGATCCCTTTTACTAGGGATGTTGAAGATTCTGCCTCATAGTGAAAATGAAGCCTGGTAAAAAGCAATAATTCATTAAAGGTAGAGTACGTCTTTATACGTAAATGCCCACCTGGGTTTCTGAGAAGCAGCAAACACTTGGTGTTTGTTTGCCCCTACAATGATGTCAAGATGTGCCATGGCTGACTGCCTCCCTGAGCTGCGAGGAGTTGCTGCTGAGGCAGGAGTACAGCAATAGAACGTATGGCTTTTGGTACAGGTATGAAAAAATGTTAGAAATCCAGTGGCATTTAGGGAGCAATATTTTACCCATAATGGTCTTACTGAATCTTGGTCGATTTAGGTCTTAGTGTCTTGGTGGATTTAGTTTTCTTGCAAAACAGCTGCATAAAGGTTGTGTTAAGCCGTGGCCAATGTCGCAATGCTCTTGGGTGCTGCAGGGACCAGAACTCCTCTGGGCACAGAATTTCAGCTGGCTGCAGTTCCTTCCAAGTTCCTTCCAGATGCACATCCCAAAGGCTATGCTCTGACAGCTCCATTCCAGAGAAAGCACTTTTGTCAAAACCTGGCTTGTCTGATCTTTCCTTCTCCTGTCTCCTAGTTCATTGGGTTCCCAGAACCAATTCTGTCACAAGTTTTAGGAAGAAACAGAGCTTTGAGGCTTTAAGATAACAACCTGACGGAGGTCTTGCACAGCATTGCAGAGATATCTTGCTGCTGGGAATGCTTTAGCCAGATCTATCAGGCAAACACAGCACTACAGATGGGATGCAAAAGCTTTTGACTCAGGAGGAGACTGCTTTGGTTTCGGGGCATAAAATAAAAGCATGAAGTTTTAGGCAACTTAAAAAAACCTAGCATAGGTATTAGTGTAGTCACTCCTCTTTTTAATCATGCCTCATCTCATTTACAAAATGTGAAATACCCATGCCTGCCCCTGATTTCTGTGAGCTTGAGCCAGATGGTCCCTCAAGGCTCCCTGTGGCCAGAGCTGGCTCACAGGATGATGTCCCTGAACCATATCCTTTCCTCTCAGCAGCCCCTCAGGATGCACCTTTGGTGCCACGTGCGCACCCCAAAGCTGCACACCTCTGCTGATGTCTGTGTATGTGTGTGATGGAGCACAACACACATATATGCGGTATATATAGAGAGCTCTAACTGGTGATGTAGCATTACACTAGATTGCCCAGAGAGATTCTGGAGTCTTCTTCCTTGGAGATCTTCAAAAGCTGCCTAGATGTGATCCTGGACACCCTGCTGCTGTAGGTGGCCCTACCTGGTCAAGAGGCTGGGCCAGACGGGTTCTTTCCCACCTCAGCCAGTCTCTGTGAGGCCTGCTGCATTCATATAACCTATGAGGGCACGGCCTTCATGAATTTGTCAGACACAAAGCTGAAAGCTCTCCCTGATTGATTTTAGCAGCAGCTGTAGATCATGGTACAGAAGGATGGAGCTGGGCCCTGATGGCAAGGGTGCCGAGGCCTCCTGAACTCCTGGCTGCCAGCCTGACCCCAGCTCAATTTTAGCCGAGCAAGTGGATGTGAAGCAGGAGTAAGGGAAACAAAGATCTAGCAGCTGGTCATCTGGGTGAGATTCAGCCAGCTAAGCAAATGAACAAAGCAGGTAACAGGTTCAGGTAAAAGAGGGGATAAAGTTCATCAGGACTAAGGCTCTGTGTGTAGCATCAAGCCAGGACCTGACTGATTAGAGAAGGCCTCAGAGAGCTTTCCAAGCTCTGTTTTCACTGTTGCTGCTGGAGCCTGAGCATTTGTGGGGGATATTTGCACAGCCATGTCCCCCTCACCCATGTTATGTCTCGCCAAGGCTCTGCTGGGCAGGAGCAACCCTTCCTGAGCTGTCAGACAGCAGCTGTAGCTCATCAGACACCACAGCTCAGGCTTGTCAAGGCCCAAATACTAGGGCTCCTTATTTAATAAGGGCACCCTATGGAAATTCCTTTTTTTTTTTTTTTTTTTTTTCTTCTGTAGCAGGCCTAGGAGGATGGTTCTTGCACCATTCCCAGTTCAGGCCTTACACTGTGATTATCATTATCTTGGACATGTTGGCTGTTGATGGATGATCATTTGCCATATTTTTTCTCTTGAAAGGAAAAGCCAAAGGCATATAAATCATATTTTCATGCAAGAGACCAGGTACAGATTTTTTGGTATTTGCCCGTAATTGCCTTCTCAGTTTTTGTTAGACAAGAAAGGATATTAACGGGATTGCGCAATGGCCAATTAGTTTTAAAGGTCTTTAGTTCCATTACTTATCTGGAATAATTTGTAATCTCCCTTTGACAAAGGCAGCCGAGGAACCCTTTTTGATAATAACACTAAATCAGGCTGCTAGAGCACATACCGATTAACATATACAAGGGAAGTTACACCAAACAGAAATTCAATTTAATAGATCTCACAGCTCCAGCCATATCCCAATTATATTTCTATCCTTCTGCAGACTTCTCTGCTTTACCCTCTTATCCCCATCTTCAGAGGTCTCAGCTTGAATTTATCATGTTTCCTCTTGCTCTTGTTCATATGCAGCCTGCTTGCAACCTACCACTTTTTTTTCATAATGTTCTCTGATCTCTTCTTTCTGTACTGATCCCTTATGATAATGCTAGCTGCAGCGATGAAGGTCATTGTGGCACCCGGAAGGTGGGAGAAGGCAAGTGCACACTTGGGCCATTTCCTACCTCCTAGAGATGTAAGTGTGCTGACTTGCTGTTGGTAGGTCATTTGACAGTTGGAAGCTATACTGGTAGAAGATGACCAGTTCAGAAGAGGACTTCTCCTTCCACCAACTGGGGCTCAGCATCCTGGGGAGAGGTGGCAGCCCTAGGCCATGTCCCTGGGAGGACTGGTGGGCTATTCTGCAGCTTGAGCAGAACAGAAGAAATTCAAGAGCAGACCCCTGCACGCGCACTCAAACAGGGCACCTGCTATTTGCTCAAGCCCTTTCCAGCACTGCAAGCTATCAGATCTTGGGCATTTTCCAGCTGTCAGGCTTCATCTCTGTTTTAAATGATCAGAAAGACAGATGAATACCTGTAAATTGATCTTTTGGAAGAAGTATAATATCACTGCCCATACTCTAATACAAATAGGATTTTTTTATTATTATTATTTTTCTTTTGACTACTGGAAAGGGTTTGAGAGAAAAAAGCATTGAGAGGAACAAAGAAAGTGAGCACAGGTTGAAGACTCCCTAAATAGAACCAATAGTATCCCCTAATAGGAAGTAAAATCCTCATTAACGAGCTGTTATTGTGCTAAACAGTAGAGGTTTAAATCAGTTCAGAGGAGCTGAGCCACTGAAGTGCTTCTGCAGACAAAGCACGTTCTTGTGATGGGACCTGCCTGTCTGTGCCAGCTCCAAGCGCTCCTGAACTTCCTCTAGGCATAGCAGTATAAATTGGTTTTGTCAACTGAGTGCTGTTTTCAGTGGAGGTTTTCTTCTCTTTATGGTGTGTAGATTGCATCAGCTTTTTATATAGTGTGGGAGACAACTAAATGCTGTCCAAGCCCCATTTGGCCATAGCTGCATCATGAAAAAGAAGACACGGCAACTCAGCAGCCAAAAGTGTCAGTGGAGTTTAAGTCTGTGTCTTTGTCTCTCTCACTCCCATAAACCTGTGCTGGAGAGAGCAGCAATGTGACAATATCTATTTCATTTTATTTCCTTCTGTTTTTTATGTATTTCTTCATAAGATGGGAAAATTTCTTAACAGCACTTCTGAATGTCAGCCATATGAATGCAGTGCCACGGGGACTGAAGTCGGCTGTTGCCTGTCCCTTGCTGATAGTGAGCAGCTGCCTGCACACCCAGCATTCAGCTGGGGTTGGGTTCTGGTGCCTGCTTCATGCTGACTGCTGGCTCTTTCTGTAGGTACACAGGCAACAAAACCTGACAATTTATAAATAAGCAAACATGCAAAAAATGTTGAGTCAGCACATCTCTATTACTTGGTGGGTTTGGGTGTTTGTTGGTTATTGTACAGATGTACGAATTCAGAGCAATTTAAACATGTCTGTGTGCCAGTGAGCTGGCAGAGGAAATGAGGATTTAGTTTTGACTTTGAGTGCAAAATGTGTTTTTGTTGTTGCTTACCTGAGGAGTGACAGGAGCATTTCTTCCCTTTGCCAACCTTCCTTGGGCTTCTCTAACTGAGCAGGGGCTTCTCTGTGCCAGAGACCACTTCTGCTAGTAAGCCTGCCCTGCACAGCACTTTAGTGCTGGGGGCCAGATGCCTCTTTTGGGACCCAACTCTCTCCGAGCATCCCAAGATGTGTCTGGGCACTTGGGGCCAGGTGACCACACAGCCAGAGTGAGCTGCTGGTGGGGAGGTGCTGTTGGAAATGGGCTTCGAGGCTGCTCCACCCTGCGTGGCTCCAAGCGTCGTCCCATGCGTGAGGCACCAGCTTTGCAGAAAACACAAATGCCACCTCTGTGTCTTGAGAGGGAAAGCCATCTGCAGTCTGAATGGTTTCATCTGTCCCCCTGAATGTGGACCAGGGGCCACTGCTGGGCTGTGCTGGCCTGGGCTGCTCAAGAGGCACTGGCTCTCTGCCCACACAGCCCTAATGGGGCAATTTGTGGCCAACCCAGTTGCCTGACAACACAAAGTTTATGGGTTCATGCCTGTCTGCCATGTCTCCCTAATTATTTTTAATTCATCAGCTGATTTCAAGCACATCTGATGTCAGGTAGGAGATCTCAAAGATAACGACACTTCTGCAGGTTTCATGAAAATAGACTGCTAGGTTAAAAAAAAAAAAAAAGGAAAAGAAAAAAAAATGATTATGAAAGTGCTGACAGGAAAGCCTTCTTATTCATGAATTTATCCCTCGTAAGGCACCTAAGATCACTGGGTTGCGTATCATGACTGCAGGAAAAGCTTTGGCCAATGGTCACACTTCACAGCCATCAGCAACTCCAAACACAAGCCCCACAACTGTAGGAGCCAGGCTTTATCAGTGCCACACCTCATAAAGGTCCTTATTATGCCCCGCGCCTAGCATGATTTACTGTCACCCAGTCCATGTATGATGCAGAGCATTGACCTGGGAGTCATGAATCCACAGCCTCCCTTTCTACCTCTTCCATGGTGACAAGGTGGACTGATTTCCATCCAAGTGATTTAAATGAGCCACCAGGGAACCTCGATTTAAATCATCGATGTTTGCTTTTTACATTGGCAGGAAAGGCAGCTTTAATGATGTATGGTCCTACTGCTGTGGCTAAAATCTAAATTCCTGGAATATTCCAGCTAGATAATCTCTAAAGTTCATGTATTTGCCTCTGGCTAGTGAGCTGCACACACGAGGGAGTGAGTTGTTGGCAGGCTGGGCTTGGAGCTGCAGCACTTGTATTGGCAGCCTGAAATAGGCAGCTCAGCACGGGGCTGCCAGGCAGGGAGGTGCGTGGGACCTCTCAGCTTCTGTGGAGCAGAGGGCGAAAAGGGAGAGGGCTCCCAGCAAGAGGGAAAGTGCAGGCAGGGCTGCGGGAGGAGGAGGAGGAGCCCAAGCCATGCCCACGGTGTGGAGCAAGGACCTGCAGGGGCAGAGAGCAGTCCGGATGCTCACATAGGAGCAGCACGAGTCACGTGCAGCCTATGAATTTTGGATTTCCAACCGGGACATGAAGGCATTCAGAGCAAAATTTTAAGTCTTGGTGGATGGGCAATTTATAGCGTAAATGTGTTATGAAATGATAAATGGTGTCTTTTTCCATGGAAAACCTTGACATTTTTTGATACCTAATTAGTAGACAGATGGTTGATACTCAAGCTTTCTCTTTTCTGCTAAGTAGAAGGCTGCTGTATACCTAGACAAACTTATCTGAACAAGTATGTTGTTTAACCATATATTAACCAATTCTTCATCTTTGCATTTTGCAGTGGTAACTGACATACTTTACAAGTGAAGAATCAGCTTCTCCCATCTAATTGTTCCAAGTTGTACTTGGATAGGTAGCGGGAGTCGTGGATGTGAAAAGACAGTAAAAAAAAAAAAACAAACTAATAGACAAAAACAATCTTTGTGTTTTATTCATTAAATATCAGTTCATCAAAGCCCTGTGTGTGAAAGACGATGAAAGAGGGCAGTATTGATGGTCATCTTGTGATGTGACTGTAGAAAAGATAGACCTTTTTCTCTCACCCTTATTTTATACTCTTGCATTGAACAGATTCCTAACCACTGGTTGAACAAGCTGAAATCAAGAAAAGTAGTTCTTTACTACCTTCAAAAGTGACGGTGAGTTTATGCACTTTGTGAACATCAGTTCTGGGAGAGCCAGATTAGTTGGTCCGACCTCCTCTTATCAGCAGTGACAAGCATGGAGCATCCAGATAGAGCATTTTTAGCTTCAAGTCTGTAATAAATCATAGGAAGTTTACACAGTCAATGTTCTGTCTTTGACTACACACACATATATATATATATTTTAAAACAAAAAGTATTTATGGTTTGAAAATCAGGTAGTGCTTTTGAAAAGTTGTCTTTTAATTTCACCTTTATCCCTGCTGGTAAGCATTTGCAGCTGATTTATCCTCTTTCATATTTCAATTTCTCCATCCACAAATGTGTGGATGGATGTGCTTACCATATGTGTACAACCCAGTGGGATTCCCTAGCTCTAAACCTTCAATTAATCCTAACTACTATTAGTTCTTTATTGCAGAAGACACTTTTCACACTGTCCGTTATCGAAGCAGCACGCTGCACAGCTCATTGTCTCCTTTCCATTGCGTGCAGCATCCCCTGCCTTTCCAGCTCATGCCGAGATGATTAGCACTACCTGACACAACAGCTTCCTGAGGAATTTTGTGAATGCAGTGAGCTTCAGAAAGCTTGGCAGTGAGAAGAAACACAAACATGCCTCACCCTCATCTCGGAGGGTACTCGATGCCGTGCGTTTTGAAGTCAAGCACTCGATGATGTGGAGTACCCTGGTCTTCTCCATCTCCTGGCCCCATCCCTGTAGCCATGGCAATAGTGTGTCCTACAAAGCGTGGGGCTGGCGCTGAGCATGGCGCATGTCTCATCACCAACAACAGGTAATCCGAGGAGTGGGAGCCTTTTCTCTCCGCCGTTGCAGCAGTGTGGAGTGTGGTGGAACCGGCAGCGCTGGTCCCCCTGCGCCATTCCCCTCTCCTCCTCGGCTGCCTCCCCTCCTCAGGCTGTCCTTCACACAGGCATCAGCCAACAGGAGGGGAAAAAAGACTAATATTAATAATTGCATTATGAGTTCCAAAGCCAGGAAGCTTGACTGGCCTTTTTATCGCTGATATGATAATGTGGTGAGCAGAGAAGATACCATCAGAGGTTGCTTTCATCTCTGGAGATATTTAATAAACTAGATGTCTATTTTGGTCTCAGCAAGGATTCTCATTGAAGGCTTTTCTGAAAGTCCTAATCGCTCTGGTTCATATGTGTAGTTTGAAACTTGTTAACACCACGGTCCCCCTCCCCAGCAGGGTTCAGCAGCACAGGGCTGTAATTGTGGAGGAGCTTCAAAGAGCTCTGCTCCTGCCTCCTTGTGATGCTGAGGGAGGCTGGGCATCAGTGCTCATTTACCAAGCTACCTGTTAGCAGCAAACATAGCTATTAAAGGATATCTATTTCAAACACTGTGACCAAAGAGCAGAGTAACACTTTGGCCTCTATGGCTCTTTTCATGTGTGGATCTCAAAGTGCTTTGGCGTCACTAATTTGAAGCAGAAATTTTGCTAATTAGCGTGGATGTCTGGGATGGAGGGCTGTGTTTTGCAGATCAACTATGACATGCACAGTCCTGATTTACCACCAGATGAAGGATATCATATGGCTTTGTTCCTTTGTCTTAAAAAGCTCAGTTAACTTTGGTTACAGGGAGGGATCAGCAGCAGTGCTCTACACCATCAGGTCCCTCGCTTGAAAGGGAAGCTGCAGCTCAGTTTTGAAATGTGTGTCCAATCCCCCTCTCTCCCCAGAGTTACATGGGTGTGGAGGAGGTGACTGATCTCTAAGTGGAGGCCTGGTTTTTCCCCTCTGCCATCTCTAGTGCCAGTCACTGGCAATTTTTCTGCAGATAACAGAAAGTTTTGTGTGCTATATGTTGAAAAAGAGGATTTTGCAGAAGTCGTTGATGAGGGAACCTTTTGGGGAAGGAAAGGCAAGTACAGCACCAGCTGGTTGCTGGTGCTTAATGGGTTGTGCAGGAGCTACACTCACTGACGATGGGTCAACAGGGACTGCAGTCCCCTGGGTGCAAAGCCAGACCTGCCGGGCAGCCTGCCCTGCCCCACAGCTCCTTAAACAACTGCAGCACTTGGCAGGGCAAGGTGGAAGACAACAAGCTGCTGCTTCACCTAGAAGCAACTAGTTTGCATTCCAATTCCTTGGCTAAATCCCTTTGTTTTCAGCATCTGAAGCACAAGTTTTCTAAACAACACCAAGATCTGCATGGGCAGCTGGGAGAGAAGAAGCCTCTGGATCAGGAGGGCTGGAGATCTTGATGGTGTTTCAAAAAATCATTATCTCTTCAAAGTCTGCCCCTGGGGAAACCAAACTGTGAGTTTAAATGCAGTTGTGCAGCGATTCAGCTGGCAGAACTGCTGGCTTTGCTATGCCTGATTCAAATCCTTTGCTTCAATTGCTAGACCCAACAAGCAAAGCTTAACAAGTCCCCAAAAAATACAGCGGTATAATAATAAAGAATGCTGTGCAGCACTTAGCAATAGAAAAGCATGGGTAATGAGGGACTTAATTTGGAACATATCATTTGTCAGATAATTTGGAGGCACATCTCAAAACAGTGCATAAGAATGGAGTTTGCTGCACCAGCTGAAGTCACCCCAAATGTTCTTTCTTTGTTGCAAATCCC
Organism: Oxyura jamaicensis; assembly: GCF_011077185.1. Classification (NCBI taxonomy): domain Eukaryota; kingdom Metazoa; phylum Chordata; class Aves; order Anseriformes; family Anatidae; genus Oxyura; species Oxyura jamaicensis. The sequence goes on from NC_048912.1 coordinate 3,547,732, forward strand.
TTTTTAAATCTAAGCCTTCAGAAAAGAACCTGGAACCAATAAATGACATAAAAGAATAAATGTTCGCAACACATATTTTGGGTTTGGTTCAAACACAATATTAGAAAGCTGAATTAATTATGTTTGTATCAAACCCAAATATATTTTATGAAACAATGAGGACTCTTAAATGACTAACTGCTGCCCAGAATATATTTTCCCTGAACCAAACTGGATAACTGCATATCCCTCTTAAATTGGTCAGGAGAACTGGCTGCCAAATGACAATTCTGTGCCCCATATTTATTCACCATCTGTGACTTCCACATCAATTTGCTCATTTTAAAAATCAAAACTTGATATTTTTTCTCCCCCCACCCTTCTCTTTTCCCTTCTCTGCCAGAGCTTCAGGGTAAATCCAATGCCTGAAAATCAAACTATGTTGTTCTTCCTGCTGCAGAAATGGTTTCTGCTGTTGATGCATGAGGCATGGTGGAGTGGGGCTGGTTCCTCTGCAGCTCTGCTGGCTTTGTGGCGTGTGCAGTAGTTAAGGCTTATTTATGCCAAGGGACATAGAATCATAGAATGGCTCAAGCTGGAAGGGACCTCAAAGCCCACCCACTTCCAACCCCCTGACATGGGCAGGGACACCACCCACTACATCAGGTTGCCCCAAGCCTTGTCCAGCCTGGCCTTGAGCACCTCGAGGGATGGGGCACCCACAGCCTCCCTGGGCAGCCTGTGCTATGTCCTCACCACCCTCTGAGTGAAGAATTTCCTCCTAACCTCTAGTCTAAATCTCCTCTCTTTTAGTTTAACACCATTCCCCCTCATCCTGTCATTACCTGACCAAGTAAAAAGTTGCTCTCCATCTGTTTTAGAAGCCCCCTTTAAAAACTGACAAGCTGCAATGAGGTCCCCCCAGAGCCTTCTCCTGTCCAGGCTGGACCCGCTCCAACAGCCCCACACCCTTCTGGTGCTGGGGGCCCAGAGCTGGACTCAGGGCTCCAGGTGGGGCCTCCGGAGGACTTGTTGCACCTCACTAAGTTCATGTGGGCCCACTTCTCCAGCTTGTCCAGGCAGGATGTGAGGAATTCCCTCAAGTGACCTGTCTATCCCCAAAAGAATGGTAGAGATTGTAGGAGGTAAAGAGGAAAGGGGACAAGTAACTTTGCCTTTTTGTGGCATCCTTTACCAACCTGAAAAGCTGCTTTTGCTTAATAAGTGCCAGCTTATGATGGATGCCACCAGCTCCTAAAAGGAGGAGAATTAGGAAAAATTGGTTCTGGATACTACTGATCCAACATCACTACATTCCCTCTACTTCTGTTCTTAAAAAGCACATGACATTTTATGAACAAAGTACTCATGGCACTGCATAGCAAGCCTCTGACTACAATCCCATGCTCGTTGTCCAGGAGGCGTGGGCAAGGAGAGGGCAGGCCCTCCCTGGGCCAGGGATTAAGCCTGGAGTGTGGCACTTGCTGATTACTCTTTTTTATCTTGTAAGGCAAGAAACATTGGGAAACTCAGGGACATTAATGGCAGCTAAATCTGTGACAGGAACCAAAAATGCTGCTTCATGAAGAATGTAATCAGTCGATGAAAACCCTGTGCTGCTGGGAGGTCAAGGAGCCAAACCTGGTGCTGGATTTAGGGGTGATTCTGGCACCATGTAATATATGTGTAGTTACAAGCACTCATCAGAGTAGCCAAAGCTCAGGCTACAAAGGAATAAAAGAAACACAAAATCGTCAAAAGGAATTCCTCGTGCTCTTCTATCTCCATTTTTATTTATTTATTTATTTATTTGCATCCATCCTTTTGCAGCATTGCACTCCTGTTACTATAGTAGCAGACCGGTATTTTTACCCTGAGCTGATATTGGCCACTCTCAGAGAGTAATCAATCCACTACAGCAAAGCCAGCACTCCTGCATTTGAGAAAAGACAGCTGCTATCAAATTGTCAGAGTAGTTCCGGCTGGGCTTAGGGGTCTCAAATTGTAAATAACACCGGTACATTTACATCCCGAGCAGAATTTATGGTCGAGCTGCAGATAGACACATTCTCTGGCAATTACACGTTACTGCTGGGCTGATCTCTTGCAGTTGCGGAGGGTGGGTCGGTTAAACACTCTTTACATTTGTTTGTTAGAGCTGGAAAGCAGGGCTGCCCAGCGCAGGTTTTCCCTGAGTAGCTTGACACAACGCCGAGCTTCAACCAGCCTTCTGGTTCTGTTTGACGTGGACTCGTTTTGAAGCAAGCAGACAACTCCCTCTCTCTCTCTCCGCACAGCTTGCATGAAATGCAGCCCTGAAACCTGGGCTCAGGTTTTATGAACCTTTCCAAATTGCTCTGTGAAACTGATGTAAATGTAAGCGTTTTTGACAAACCTCAAGAACTGATGTGTTTCGCTTTGGTTTTATGTCACGCTGCAAACACTTTGGATGGCTCTAAATCAGAAACCTAGCCGAACTTTCTTTGCTATAGACATGGGATGGAAACCAGAAGAAAGAAGGTTGTCTTGTGCCTTTTCTGGCGCTTAGCAGGCTTTATGGGAAACGTCAGCAGAGCCATTTTTTCTTGGAAGTGTTTGGATACTTCCACTCCTTCCCCGGTTAAGGCTATTTTTTTTAACTGTAGATATGAATCAGAGCCTGTCTTTTGGATGGAAGGCTCATGTGGTTGTCCTTTATCTTCACCGTGTCTACATGGCTCCTCTGCAGATGGCAAGAGGCACATCCTCTGGAGGCAGCAGCTGGTGTGATGGAGACGAGGTGAATGTGGGAGCTGGGGTGCTGCTCACCGGCCTCAACTGGGCTCAAGTCGGTGGGCGAAAGGAGATGATGGAAGAAGGAAACATTCTCCCAGACAATTTTCTGGGAGGAATAAAATTACATAAGGGAAGACCGACAAATTAGAAGCACTCTGCACCTAATTTTAATGTGTTTGGATCTTAGGGAGGAGAAATATGTTAAGTTTCAAATTACCCACTTCACCAGTTGCTGCCTTCTCTAAAATCAAAATCAGCCTAGGCATTTGGTACTAAATCTTAAAGGAACAAATTGCTTTCTAGGGTACACTGCATTCTTTAAACAGCTTTATTTGAAAGTCCAACTGAGCAAGTTAATTTAAGTGGTGACATGGTCCGTGACAGCCAAGCACTTGTTATTGAGTCCAGTTACATATATGAGGACAAATCACACTGCCAGGTAAACTTAAGCTAAGCCTGACCTCGGGCTCTAATTCAAAGCCATCTGATGTCCATGAGAGACTTTCAATTGACTTAATGGCTCCTGAAGCAGCTCTTGGGCGACATCAGCAATCATTGGTGGCCCCAGTTGATTTACTAGCCCCAATGACCCATGCTCCCAGAGGAGAAAGTGCAATTTCCCCAAGTCCTCTTTCCCCCTCGCCTGGCCAGCAGCTGTTCCAGTGCCAGCCCTAGCACCATCCTGCAGCTGGAGGCAGCCCCCTGCCCCGAGGGAAGCTCCTGGGGGAAACCTGGTGTCTCTGGAGGCTGTGTCTTATTCTGTGTCTACATATTTACACGAATTATTCCCAATACCAGAACTTCAGAGGCACAAAGAAGACATGAATCCTAGCTTTAGAGTGCCTTCAAGCTGGACTACTCGGTCCATCCTTGAAGCTCTTGCCCATGACTTCAGTCCTTGCTGACCTGATGGCAATATAATGTGTCCATTTTAGTTAACATAAGTGATCTGAAATAGCCAATTCAACATCCCCATTTAGTAATGAGACTTATTGAAGCTTATGAGCTGCCTTGGCTTGCAACACAATTAAATTTCAGGAAACAGAAAATATTCCAGTGAGGCTGGTGGATTTGTAATACTATTTGTGACTTAATGCATAATAAAAATCTGCCATTTAAGGTTTAATATAATATGCAACAGTCCTAAATGACCAGTAAAAACATTATGCAAATTTTTAAGGAAGTTATTGCCTCCTGTAAATGATAATTTATCAATGGCTTGTATACAAAGGGCTTTCCTCATGGTTATGAACACACGAAAATGCAGAAATGAGCAGGCCTAAGTGGATTATAGAAACAGGAGGTCAACATAAACTGTACAGTATGAATGGTTGTGAGCTTTCTTGTCAGCCAGGGGAGTAATGTAATGCACCATTATTTTTGTGTGCTAACGGACTACATTCAGGCCCCTTAATAATAATAAAAACAAAAGATTTACTTAAAAATAATTAGATTTTTAAAACATAGCATCTTCAATTTATTTTTTTATTCTTCCTCTCTTTTCCACTTTTACTATTTACCAAACATTTTCAGACTTATTTGTAAATACAAGCATTAGAATAACAAACAAACAAACAAACAAAACCCTTTTTATTGTCAGGAACCTTCTCGTATTTGTACTCGAATCTGAATTATGAAGCATAACACTGCAAGATTCTCATTAAAATGTCCAGCACTGGGGTGCTCAGGGGCCCGCTGGGGCTATCTGCTGCCGTGGCCTTCTTTAGGAGGGGCAAAGCTGCTTGGGTGCCAGCTGTGGGGAATAAAACCTCAGTGATTCCCAGATTTTGGGGGGGTTAGAGCCCATGTGGCTAGAGCCGCACCCCAAGAAACACTCCCATCACAGCCAAGCACCTAACATTATAATGGACTTTGAAAAATGGTTTGACTATTATAGAGCCCTTTTAGCAGTCACACCATCAATTCTGAATGAGGAGATATTTTATTTTAAATGTGTTATGAAGACACGAAGGCATTTGCATTGTTAATTTCTCAGATGTCAAACAAACACCATTATTGCAAAATGAATGCAGCTACCCAGCTGAGAAACAGACCCATTCACTGCAAATAAGCGAAACTTAAAAAATGAATGAGTTCTACTGATTGCAAGTATCATCAGAAATTAATAATACTCTAGGAATTTTTCACACAAAAGATAATGAAAGTGTTGTAACTATTTGTTTCTAGTTCTCGATCTCCATCCCTCTCTGAGGTGCAGGGGATCATCGCTGGCTCCAGCGTTAAGGGTCCTGGTCATGGATGCTGGAGCAGCCGGGGGGTCATGACGTGACCCTCGAGGCAGCTTTGGGCTGCCCTGACCAGCTGGGCTCCTGTGCGGGGCACTTCTTTGCTGTCATTATCTCACCCATGTTGGATGCTTCTCGATTTGCAAGTATCTGTGAAATGTCAAAACCTGCTTTTTCAGCCCCATTCTTCCTCTTTCCTTCATCTCAAGCCGGGACCAGTTTTGCATCCCTCTTTCATCTGCTGCTGCACATGCTGCTGTTTCTTAGGTCCTTTTCTTAAACCCAGTTTCTTCTTCCCTCTCCTACTCCATGGCCATGGCATTCTTTATATCTCTGTGTTTGCAATAACAACTTCAGCTCTTGGAAAATTAGGTGAGATGAACTTGTTATGTGACAAATTAAACATAAACAACTCCAAAAAGCATTTTGAAGTATTTGTCTGTGTCTGCATATTCATCTGCCAGATGAATCACTTGAGTTATAAAAAGTGTGGAAGAGAAAAATCTAATGGAAATGATAATATGATTACTGCCCATAATTCTCACAAATCAAGCATATCAGTTACGCACAAGTAGGCTGTCTGAATATCTGTGGTGGTTTTTTTTTTCTTTTAAATTTTATTATTTAAAACCGATTAAACAACTGATTGTAGGATCCTGTGTGCCTTTCCACACAGTTAATACTTGATGCGGATAGCAACAGCAAGACACTTATTTTATGACTATGCAACAGTCGAGTCTCACAGAGCTGAAGGCTTTGTGCCCTTCTCTGTATCATCTTGTTTCAAATATTGAGAAAACACAAGAGACACATTTATTTGCAGAGGTACTTACAGAGGAGCTAATAAACTGGTCTCCATGTCAACCTGTATTTTACTTATTTATTTGGCCTTGGTTGGAAAGCCTTTTCCTCTGTATGCTGAGCAGAACAGCTAAGGAATTAGCAGCTTTATTGTACTTTTAATGATACTATCAAAGCAAGCGGTTGAAATAGAATGATCACCTTGCAGAATTAGTGACAAGATTCAAACTTAATGTCTTTTATCGGGAAATCATAATGCACCCAGCAAATGCTATTTAAAAATGTTCAAGTACAGAGACAAAAACCCACTGTAATGAGAAGTTACTGCAGGAAGAACGGATATTAATTGTTAACAAGGTTATAAATCCTTATGTTCATGGACTGAACACATAAGGTAGGTGTTTAAGAAGGTATTTATTCTTGGTATTAATTTTTTAAGCTGAAATAATTCATTGCAAAACAACCTAGTTATTGTTCCAAACTCAAACATTTTTATTTTTTTTTTGGAACAAAGTGAGTTCCAGCTTTGTCCGCCTTGCTCGCCAGGAACACCATCCTATTTGGGCAGGCTCTAGCACACAGCACAAGGCAAGGCATTATGAAACCCTCAGTCCCAGCAAAGAGGGCACTTAGCTGCAGCACCACGAGGCAGAGATGGAGGTTCTCTGCATCATGCTACACTGAAGACACAAAAGATGAGTATAAAAGCTTGAAGAGTTATTTCTGCTCTAGACTGAACTATTATTAGAGTGCTAATTTCTGTATCTATGCTGTTGAAGACTGAATACAATCCTAAAATGTTCAAGTGTCTCCTGTAGAGGGCCCCTGAACAGTGCTTTGGACTAACCAAGGGCTTGTCTCTACATAAGGAAAATGGTTTATATTTCAGAGCAATCCCTATCTTTCCCTGGATAGGGTTTTGATTTACGAAGAATTAGGCAGCTCATATTTGAGATTAATTAAAAAAGGAGGGCTGTCTAACAATGGAGCTGTGGGACACTCAGAGGGAAAGCAAAATGTTCATATTAACTAAGGTGTAATCCACATCAGCTAGACTACTTACACTGCTCCAGTTGTGTGATTCAGTAAGCATAGTTAGCCAAGATGATCAGTTATAACCTGATTCAATGCACACTTTTCCCACCTGCATTTAGAACAGACCCATGGTGAAAAGTAGAGCCAGAGAGCAGTGGAGCTGGTTACGGGCACGTCCAGTCCAGCACATCTGCTCAGTACTCGTCTTTGGTTGATTTCAGTAGGGTGAGGATGGGGCTCCAAGTTTGTTATTTCAGATGAATTTCAAAAACAACATCTTTTCATTTGTTTTATTTTGCCATAAAGTCACCAGCTGCATCCTGCCAAAAGCCACTGGTAATGAAGCGCAGACTGAGTGCAGTGCACACACATTAAATATGTAGCAGGCTCATCCTGACCTGGGCACCAGAACCTCGGTACTACACATCGTGTTCATGTGCCATTGCGCTAACAGGCGTATTTTGGAACCGCTCCATTTCTGACTGAATCCAGATTTTAAAACCAGGCTCCAAAAGGTATCTGCTCACTTAATTCATTTGTGGTAATAGCCTCAAATGAGAGGCATTCATTTCCTCTTAGAGTAACTATATTATGAAATTCTATTGTGAATGAGGCACTTGAAGGAAATCTTAATTATTTTTTTAAAGCTTTACTTCCTCTCAGTCAGACAGATTTGGAAGATACATTTGCCCTCATACAAGTGAGCCTTTTCTGTAGTTCTGAGCAGACTTTCCCAAGGTTTACTAGACCTAAAAATTGCTTAGCATTTCTGGGGGAAAAAAAAATGAAAAAGAAAAGAAAAAAAGCTCCACTCAGTTTTGTGAGTGTCACTGCTTTCTCCTAGTTGATAAAATGGGTAAATACACTACATTTACATAATTTATTTTCTACAAAAAAAATGTGCCCTACAATATTAACAGATGTAACTCGACATTTTTGATAATGCCTAGCACCACCCAAGTGACAATAGGACTTGACAGCAACTGGGAACCGTAATAATTTCATGAACTCTCTTCTGTTGTCCTACAGCCCAGCAAATCGCTGTGGGCTGTACAATGCAACCACTGCTTGCCAGGTGTCTTCTCCCATCATCTGTGCAAATGTGTGGCTACATTTATTAGCTTTCTTAAGGGCTATGCTAACATTTTTCTTTACTGGTGGGTTGGGCTTGGAAGTGCACATGCAGACAGTTCAGAAAAAAAATAAATAAACAACTGCTAGTATTTTCGTTGTACGAGACAATTATCTGCGATGCTTACATGTGCTTTAAAATGTTTATATGCCAAATTGCAGGGAAGACCTAGTGCAGGGATGATCAGTCTTGACTTGGGTTGTAGGTCGAAATCTCCTACTGGTGCTGGCCAAGGTGCTGAGACACAGCCGTACCTCCATGCTGTTCTTTATATTGCCCAGTTTCAAGGGAAAATGCGCATGATCTGCCAGGTTTAGCTCAAGTTAGCTTTGCAGGGACATCCAAATGTCTTTTGGTGAGCCGGCCTTGATTTTGCAAGAGTTTTATAGCCAGCTTGCATAGCTTTTTTTTTTTTTTTTCTTCAAATTTTTAAGCTACGTCAGTCATCAGAAGATGCATTTTGCAGTTTAGTTTGTAGTTGGTGTGCTAAGATCAGATTAATGGACTTTCTTGCACCCTGATGGTCCTTAGCATATCCACTAGCATGTGCTGCAGTGCAGCACTTCAATTAGAGTCACTGCTGGCAAAAATGGTGCCACTGAGCCATGAGGTTTGGCTTCTCTGCTGCTGTCAATTTGGTCCCATTCTTCAGGGAAAGGTGGGCTAGCAGTGCTCACCAGCTCCCTGTGTGGTCAGGAGCTGATGAGCTGGAGTCTTATTCTGAGTATCTGAAGCCTTGGAAACTGCTAATGGGCCAGTAGGTGATTTTCCTCACATCAGGAAAACCATTTGTGACACCAAAGGGCCATTACCTGCTCTCAGACCCTCCCAGAGCATGTCCATGGGCAGACTGAAGGAAGAACTGGGGCAGCTCTGCGTGGCTTTGTGTTGTACAGGCACTGTTTTGGCATGTGAATGCAGTGGAAACTTGGCGCTCAGACCGCGGCACGCCGTCTGCATGCTGCTAAAACATCGCCCACCGGCACTAATCTTTATGTATCAGTTTAATATTTACATCGCAATTCAAGACAGACGTTTCTGCTACTTGCATTTAGACTGGAACAAGGGCGAAAAGCAAGCTAATTCCTGACTTTAGACTTGTGAGCAGATCCTAGCTGCAGTCCTGCACATGCACAGGAACTGGCTTTCAGAGAGCAAAGAGGGGGTCTTCCTCATTCCTGCTCTGTGGCATGCATTAACCTGCTCTCTCCAGGGACCAAGAGCAAGTGCAAAGTCTACAGAAACACAGTTCCCAGTGGAAAAGTGCTTTTTCATCAGCTCCCTAGCATGCACCGTGAGAACTCAAGGCCCATTCCCTCCAGGACAGTGGACAACCACTCCCACACAAGAGCCTGCGTTGGGCTAGGAGGAGCTCTGGCAGCTCAGGACTCCATCTCTTTTTGTCTTCCTGACTGTTTTGAGCCCTTGTTATTAAGCTTTTGCTGCCAGAGGGCTCATTGCATTTATTTGATAGATGTAAGTACACCCAGCTAAGGGAAAGGTGAGGCAGATGGGTCAGGGAGGAGACAACATTTTCAGCTCTGCTTTCAGCAACAAAAAGGTACAGACGTGTTTATAATCCAGAGGGTTTTTTATTTTAAAAGTGCTTGAAAGATTAATGGCAGCCTGGAAAAATCAATAGCAACTCATCACAGGCAAAATCTTCTGGAACACAAAACCCCACTGGGGGGACAAAGTGAAATTATGGCAATCTGTGGAAGGGCTAATGAGCCTGTGATTAAAATGGAGAAGTAGCTGTGTCACCCTGCATCTCTACCACAGGATCTCTGGGAAAACCAGCCCATCAGAGTACCAGATCCTGAAAGTGATTTATACACCATTAATAATAATAATAATAATTAAAAATAGGCAACTTAGACCTCTAAATATGATAAAAGAAGGATGGTCCATAATGTCTTTCTACCTCAGTTTCGCCTCTCTAAAATAATGAGGTTTCCTTTGTCTCCTACTGAATCTCTTTCAGACCGTAACCTGATGCAGAGAGATTTTGCTTCCTGAATACAGGAGAACACTGGTCATGGCAAGTGCCTTAAATTTCCAAATGGAAACTCTGTCAAATGAGTTGCTTAAACCTCATCAGGGAAAAGCACAATATTAAGGATAGCTTGACTTGTTGGAGGTGGAGTTGTCTTACATTTTACAGCAGTCATTAGGTGTTCAGGGTGCTAGCAAGTTATATGAATTGGTGAGATGATCTTTCTTCCAAGAAGTCACCTGAAAAGTGATAGCAATTTAAAACCACCAGATAACCTTCCTAATTTCTGTGAATGCACAATGAAGGCAAAAACGAGGTAGTAGAGCATTTCTGGCACCACCCCTATGCAAGGTCCTGTTGAGAAGGAGAGAAGGAAACTGTGCATGTGTTGAAAGCTATTCTAATAATATTTATCAGAAGAAAAAGCCTCACAGAGTCAGCTGCCAGGGCTGAATCAGAATGTGTCAACATCCTACTGCCTGAGGTCTACATTAGATCTAAAAGATTTGGCAAGAAATTTGGATCAGAGCAATTACCTATGTGGCTATTTGTTAAGGGTTGTCTCAAACACAGCACTCAGAGAAATTGAACTGTCAGAAGCTAATACAGGAATAATAAGAGGACATTTCATCTCCATTGGACACCAGAGATGAATTGTAGGTAAGACTGAATGGGAAAAAAAAAAAAAATGAATATGTATTTGGCTTTAGTTTTTGTTAAAGGACTATAACATGAATAATGAATATTTTAAGGAGAGAAGACTGGGCCTTCAATTTCTTTCAATAATGTTAGTGTTGTATATACTGGTTTGAATAAAATACATTTCATAAAACACCTACACACAGCTCTGCAATGCATTATGGATGGCCCCTCTTGAGAAATCTTACATTGCTTTCAATTTTGACACAGTGATATAGTAATAATAGAAAATTCAGCCATAATATTCAGCCTGCAT